>NC_135829.1:10770182-10855182 GCF_964213995.1 Mustelus asterias
GGGGGGGGGCCTGCCTCCCAGGGGGGGTCTGATCCGGGAGGCGGGGTCTGCCGGGGTGGTTAGCGGGGGGGTCCACGAAGGATGGTCGAGGAGGATGGTGACTTCACAAGGGCAGAGAGGGCTTCGGAGGTTCCCCTGCAGAATAGAAATCCGCTTCGGAAATCCGGCCGGACCCTCGCCCGAATCGGGTGTCGGTAAAGCCGCGATCTGCTCGGAATCGGGTGCAGATTGCGGTATAGGCCCGACGCCCAACTTTACCGTGATTTTGGTAAAATCGGGCCCTATGACTCTATTTCTCATCCCTAATTAAGAAGTCTCACAACACCAGGTTAAAGTCCAACAGGTTTATTTGATATCACGAGCTTTCGGAGAGCCGCTCCTTCATCAGGTCATCCCTAATTACCCTTGAACCCACGAATGAATGTAAAAAAGGCAGAGGGTCAGGAGACTGGCACATTGGCCCATGTTATTACCTGTGACCTCTGGCCATCTCTGGCCCCAACCTTGAGCAGAGTGTAAAAATTCAGCCGTTCATTTTTTTCTTAAAAAATAAACCTCAATTCAAATTCACAATTGGGATTTGAACATGCATTCTCTAATTTATTCGTCCAGATGTTGTGTCAGTTCTTGACAGAGTTTATGTAACGTCCTTCTGTACTGGGGGAATGAATTTTATTCATTCGCAGGACATGGGCACCGTTGGCTGGCCAGCATTTATTGATGTGGAGATGCCGGCGTTGGACTGGGGTAAACACAGTAAGAAGTTTAACAACACCAGGTTAAAATCCAACAGGTTTATTTGGTAGCAAAAGCCACACAAGCTTTTGGAGCCTTAAGCTCCTTCTTCAGGTGAGTGGGAATTCTGTTCACAAACAGGGCATATAAAGACACAAACTCAATTTACAGAATAATGGTTGGAATAATGATTAGCTGTAAGTATTCGCATTCCAACCATTATTCTGTAAATTGAGTTTGTGTCTTTATATGCCCTGTTTGTGAACAGAATTCCCACTCACCTGAAGAAGGAGCTTAAGGCTCCGAAAGCTTGTGGCTTTTGCTACCAAATAAACCTGTTTGACTTTAACCTGGTGTTGTTAAACTTCTTACAGCATTTATTGCCCATCCCTAGTTGCCCGAGGGCTGTTGAGAGTCAACCACATTGCTGTGGCTCTGGAGCCACATGTAGGCCAGACCGGGTAAGGATGGAAGATTTCCTTCCCTAAAGGACATTAGTGAACCAGATGGGTTTTTCCGACAATCGACAATGGTTTCATGATCATCAGTAGATTCTTAATTCCAGATGTTTTTTATTAATTGCATTCAAATTCCATTGGCTTGCGAGGCCATTTCAGAAGGTGTTTTAAGAATCAACCACTGTGGGTCTGGATTCACATACAGGCCAGACCGGGTTAGGATGACAGATTTCCACTAATTTACACCAGTGAACCAAATGTTTTTTGAATGATAGTCGACAAATGGTTTTATCATTTGACTCATAATGTCAGATCCCATGCCTTTGGACATCCCTTGTCACTTTATGTCAAATGATTTACCCCACTAAGTACAGTTGCTGCTATTATGTGGCTAAACAGTGTGGACAGCTTTCATACAATAACAAGATCATAGAATCATAGAATCCCTACAGTGCAGAAGGAGGCCATTTGGCCCATCAAGCCTACACTGGCCACAGTCTCACCCAGGCCCTATTCCTGTAACCCCACATATTTATCCTTGATTTGATTTGATTTGATTTATTATTGCCACATGTATTAACATGCAGTGAAAAGTATTATTTCTTGTGCGCTATACATACCATTCATAGAGAAGGAAACGAGAGAGTGCAGAATGTGGTGTTACAGTCATAGCTAGGGTGTAGAGAAAGATCAACTTAATGCAAGGGAAGTCCATTCAGAAGTCTGACAGCAGCAGGGAAGAATCTGTTCTTGAGTCAGTTGGTATGTGACCTCAGACTTTTGTATCTTGTATTAATATCTTATTATTAATATTTTATTATTGCCAGACTATTAATCTGGAAACTCAGCTAATGTTTTGAGGTCCCGGGTTCGAATCCCACCACGGCAGCTGGTGGAATTTGAATTCAATAAAAGATAAAATTTATTTTGCTAATCCCCTGGTACTCGGGACAATTTAGCATGGCCAATGCACCTAACCAGCACAACTTTGGACTGTGGGAGGAAACCGGAGCACCCGGAGGAAATCCACGCAGAATCGGGGAGAATGTGCAAACTCTACATCGACAGTGACCTGAGGCCGGAATCGAACCGGCGCTGTGAGGCAGCAGTGCTAACCACTGTGCTGCTGTGCCGCCCGTAACTAAGAGCAATTGGCAACACATTATCCTTTGGTGGAATCTTTGTTTTCAGATCTGGAAACAAGGAAACATGGTTTGAATCGGTAGAATGAGGAAGGCCTCAGGAACTACAGGCCCATTTTTAATCCCTTGTCCCGGGAGCATATGAAGGGAAACTTTTCTAAGGAGTAAGCCACTGGAGTTACTATGAAGATTAAACGTGAATAAGGAACAGCCAGCACTGATGCATAAAAGGCAGATCCTGCTTAGCAAATCTCACGGGGGGTTATTGTAACCTAACTTGCCCAGTAGGGAGTTGACAGAATGGAATCACTTGCAACCTGTTCAATTTTACTCCCAATTAACTTCAATGGGGGAAGGTGAAAAACTCAGGTAACAAATCTAATCCAGTCAGTATCCCACTGGGCAGGCCACAAGGCGACAGCTTCAAGTTTTTAGGTGTCCAGATCACCAACAACCTGTTCTTATCCCCCCATGCTGACACTATAGCTAAGAAAGCCCACCAATGCCTCTACTTTCTCAGAAGACTGAGGGAATTTGGCATGTCAGCTACGACTCTCACCAGCTTTTACAGATGCACCATAGAAAGCATTCTTTCTGGTTGTATCACAGCTTGGTATGGCTCCTGCTGTGCCCAAGACCACAAGGAACTACAAAAGGTCGTGAATGTAGCCCAATCCGCACCAGGGACATTCTTCTCTTCCACCTTCTTCCGAAAGGAAAAAGATACAGAAGTCTGAGGTCACGTACCAACCGACTCAAGAACAGCTTCTTCTCTGCTGCTGTCAGACTTTTGAATGGACCTACCCCGCATTAAGCTGATCTTTCTCTACACCCTAGCTATGACTGTAACACTACATTCTGCACTCTCTCCTTTCCTTCTTTATGAACGGTATGCTTTGTCTGTACAGCGTGCAAGAAAATATACTTTTCACTGTAGACTAATACATGTGGCAATAATAAATCAAATCAAATCAAATCACATCAAATAGATTAAAATTACCACCCTCCCTCCCCCCACAGCCCATTGCCCCCAACCCCATTTTGTGTTTCAAAGAACAAAGAGCAAAGAAAATTAGAGCACAGGAACAGGCCCTTCGGCCTACACTGACCATGCTGCCTGACTGAACTAAAACCCCCTACCCTTCTGGGGACCATATCCCTCCATTCCCATCCTATTCGTGTATTTGTCAAGACGCCCCTTAAAAGTCACTATTGTATCCGCTTCCACTGCCTCCCCCAGCAGCGAGTTCCAGGCACCCACCACCCTCTGTGTAAAAAACTTGCCTCGTACATCTCCTTTAAACCTTGCCCCTCGCACCTTAAACCTATGCCCCCTAGTAATTGACTCTTCCACCCTGGGAAAAAGCTTCTGACTATCCACTCTGTCCATGCCCCTCATAATCTTGTAGACTTCTATCAGGTCGTCCCTCAACCTCCGTCGTTCCAGTGAGAACAAGACAAGTTTCTCCAACCTCTCCTCATAGCTAATGTCCTCCATACCAGGCAACATCCTGGTAAATCTTTTCTGTACCCTCACCAAAGCCTCCACATCCTTCTGGTAGTGTAGCGACCAGAATTGAACACTATATTCCAAGTGCGGCCTAACTAAGGTTCTATAAGGCTGCAACATGACTTGCCAATTTTTAAACTCAATGCCCCTGAGGACATTACAAGTAAAATAGATTGCGGGCATCCCCATGATATAGCTTATTGGACTCCCCAAAGTCTTTGCCCAGGGGGGTTACGATCAGAAAAGAAACAGGAATGGTTGGGGTTGTGGGTGGGGAGTTATATAGTGAGAAATCATAGAATCTGTACAGCACAGAAAGAGGCAATTTGGCCCACCAAGTCTGCACCAACAACAATCTCACCCAGTCCCTATACCCATGCAATTACCCTGCTAGTCCCCCTGACATTAAGGGCCAATTTAGCATGGCCAATCAACCTAACCTGCACATCTTTGGAGTGTGGGAGGAAACCAGAGCACCCGGAGGAAACCCACGCAGACACGGGGAGAATGTGCAGACTCCACACAAACAACGACCCAAGGCCGGGAATCGAACCCGGGTCCCTGATGCTGTGAGGCAGCAGTGCTAACCACTGTGCCACCGTGCCGCCCTTCAAAGGTGCTTCAAATATCGAGAGCAGAAACAAAATTTTAAAAAGTGACATCCAGGAAAGTAGTTTAACTATTCAAGCAGAACCGAAAAGCTACAGAGATCCCGTCTAGGGGGAAAGTAGAGGCAGCAGTGATAATCACTGTGCCACCGTAGGAGTATACAAGACCAGTTCAGACCAGTATTCCCATTTCCCCGTGTTACTGTTGTCCCATTTTAAGGTATACAAGACCAGTTCAGACCAGTATTCCCATTTCCCCGTGTTACTGTTGTCCCATTTTAAGGTATACAAGACCAGTTCAGGCCAGTATTCTCGTTTCCCCATTTTTACTGTCTTTTTCTCCTTCCAGGTTGTAATGCTGATACAGAAAGCAATTTAAGACTTGCTTGGTTTGAATACAGCAGTAAAATACAGAGAGTGGTAAAGGAAGCATATAAAGCTAACGATTTGCAGGAGGAGGAGGAGGAGAGATAGATAAATGCCGCTCGATTAAACAAATGGCAAGTGAGGTTTGGCATAGACGCATGTTAAGAGTTGAACGTTGTGGGGGGCACGGTGGCACAGTGGTTAGCACTGCTGCCTCACAGCGCCAGGGACCCGGGTTCAATTCCGGCCTCGGGTCACTGTCTGTGTGGAGTTTGCACGTTCTCCCCTGTGTTGGCGTGGGTTTCCTCCGGGTGCTCCGGTTTCCTCCCACAGTCCAAAGATGTGCGGGTTAGGTGGATTGGCCATGCTAAATTGACGCTAGTGTCATGGGGATTAGCAGGGTAAATATGAGGGGTTATGGAAATAGGGCCTGGGTGGGATTGTGGTCGGTGCAGACTCGATGGGCCGAATGGCCTGCTTTTGTACTGTAGGGATTCTATGATTGGGCAGTTGAGTGAATGACAAGGAATGGGGTAGAACTCAAGATTTAGATCAGGTTAAATTGGAATTACAGTGTATTAGTGATCTGATTTATGATTGTCACATGAGTTGGGATACAGTGAAAAGTAAGGATTGTTTCTTGCGCACTATACAGACAAAGAATAGAGGACGCACCTGATGAAGGGGCAACACTCCAAAAGCTCATGCTACCAAAAAACCTGTTGGACTTTAACCTGGTGTTGTGAGACTGCTTACTGTTCATCGAGAAGGAAAGGAGAGAGTGCAGAATGTAGTGTTACAGTCATAGCTAGAGTGTAGAGAAAGATCAACTTAATGGAAAGATGGTCCATTCAAAAGACTGATGGCAGCAAGGAAGAAGCTGTTCTTGAGTCGGTTGGTACGTGACCTCAGACTTTTGTATCTTTTCCCCGATGGGAGAAGGTGGAAGAGAGAATGTCTGGGGTGCATGGAGTCCTTAATTATGCTGGTTGCTTTGCCGAGGCAGCAGGAAGTGTAGACAGAGTCAATGGATGGGAGGCTGGTTTGAGTGATGTTACTTTCGATATTGAGACAACAGGGAGAAACAACTGAAAACAAAATTGAACGGAATGTGAAGAGACAGAGGACAGAAAATGTTATGCTGCAGGAGCCAATGCTCAAAGCACTGTGGAGAATGTTGGAGAGAATGCAGCAAAGAGTAGCAAGAATGATTCAAAATGTAAAGAAGTCAGGCCACGGGGAAAGATTGGTGAAAGTCAGTCTCCATGGTCTGAGAGAGACCTAACCTATTCAAAGTGAGCCCTGGGTCTTGCTCGGAGGCTAGTCTGACCAGCAACACCAGGGAAGGTAAATTTAAATGAGTGAAAAGTATACTTAAAGCAGGTTCATAGATTATCATAAAATCCCTACAGTGCAGAAGGAGGCCCATAGAGTCTGCACCAACTCTTCGACAGATCATCCCACCCAGATCCTATCCCCATAACCCCACGCATTAACCCTGCTAATCTCACCTAACCTGCACATCTTGACACACTAAGCGACAATTTAACATAATCAACCCATCTAACTTACACATCTTGAGACACTAAGTGACAATTTAGCATGGCCAATCCACCTAACTTACACATCTTGAGACACTAAGGGACAATTTAGCATGGCCAATCCACCTAACTTACACATCTTGAGACACTAAGGGACAATTTAGCATGGCCAATCCACCTAACTTACACATCTTGACACACTAAGCGACAATTTAACATAATCAACCCATCTAACTTACACATCTTGAGACACTAAGTGACAATTTAGCATGGCCAATCCACCTAACTTACACATCTTGAGACACTAAGTGACAATTTAGCATGGCCAATCCACCTAACTTACACATCTTGAGACACTAAGGGACAATTTAGCATGGCCAATCCACCTAACTTACACATCTTGAGACACTAAGGGACAACTTAACATAGTCAATCCACCTAACTGACACATCTTGAGACACTAAGGGACAATTTAACATCGCCAAACCACCTAACCTACACATCTTTGGACACTAAGGGGCAATTTAGCATGGCCAATCCACCTAACCTATGCATCTTTGGACTGTGGGAGGAAACCGGAGCACCCGGAGGAAACCCACGCAGACACGGGGAGAACGTGCAAACTCACACAGACAGTGACCCGAGGCCGGAATTGAACCCGGGTCCCTTGGTGCTGTGAGGCAGCAATGCTGACCACTGTGCCACCCCGTGCTGCCCCATTGAGGGGGATGGTGAGGGGGAAATCCTTTTTACACAATGGTCCCAAGATATGGAGGTTAGATGGATTGGGCCATGGTGAATGTGTGAGGTTACAGGCGGGGGGGACAGTTCCTGTGTAAGACACTCCGCCAGAGAGTCAGTTCAAACCTGATGGGCCGAATGGTCACCTTCTGCACCGTCAGGTCCTATGACTCCTGGAGCATTGAAAATGCAGTTGTAGTCGGTCTAAGTGAGTTGGACTGTGAGAGGGATGAACTTCAACAAACTCTCTTAACTTTGATTTGTTACTTCAATGTTCGAATAGATTATGCAGAAAGGGCCGATGCAGGTTTTGAAAAGGACTGCAGAGCTGGCAAGACAATTGCAAACTTTCTTGATTGAGAAGCAGGAAGAGTGAGGCCACTAAGGAGATTTCTACCAAGTCTGAAGTGAGGCAGGAGGGAGATCAAAGCATTGGCTTTATTCTCAACAATTTTCTCAGTTAGATTACCAGCTTATCATGTATACAGTCTATGCTACCCCTCCAGGTAAATAAATCCCAATAACGCTACCATCCACGCAGCACGATTCAATTTATTTTTTTCAGTCATGTGATTAGTTTGTAGATGCCATCTGTCTGTTATCCGTGCAGTTGTCCTGTCGGTCAGGAAGTATCTCTGTATCCGACATTGAATTCGTTACAAACAATAACACACTCTTGAGCCTGTTCGATGATGGTATCAAGGGTGACAACGGGAGCTTTGCTTTCAGCTCTTAATGTAGCCCACGCAACTCGACGCTGGCCCCCTGTTATTCCCCCTCCACCATCGCTCCCATGTGTCCACTATTCCCTGCTTTATTATCCTTTTTATGTGAAGATTAAAAGACAAAGTACGAATCCATTTGCGAGTCTGTCAACAGTGCTTGGAAAGGACAGGTGTTTGGGGGGAGGGTGTGGTGGGGGGAGCTGGTGAGAGCGACAAAGGGAAGAGAAACTCTCGGCCAACCTAGAATCGCAGCCACCAGGTCGCAGGTTTGCTGGGGTCTGTTTTTTTAGACAGCTGTTAATCCAGCCTTTCCAGCCCGGAGAGTACAATGTCTTCACAAAGCTTCATTAGACAATATGTTAACAAAGTCTGAGCTGTCACCAAGAGCGATTAGATCAAGCACACTTCCGCACGCATTTCTGATGCAGTGAATTAAAAAAAATAATTGATTTCTTCAATTAGCAGGAAGAACATATTCGGGTGATCAATTTATAAAATTCTACGACCAGAAAATGACTCAAGGCACTCATAAATTCTGATTATACCTTTTCATTATTTTGCTTAATAATGTTTGTACATAATTTATGAACATGCTGAACAGACTGAAAATATTTATAAATCAATCCGTAATTAATATAGTGATTTACAGATTCCTAATTTATCAAGGAAAATTAACAACAGGCGCAGCTAAGAGAGTGATCAGATAATGGCAAAGAGATTATGTGGAAAAAACTCATATAAAAGTGTATTTAACTTGCCAAATGATATTTGTTCAATTTAATACATGGAAGTGATGAATCTTGTTCTAATTAATGTCACATCGGACGGATCTTCAACTTGTCTTTGCAAAGTTTATGAAGTGCCGGCGATTAAGGATGGGTCATGGGGAGAGGATGAGTGACTGCAAGATGATGGTAGGATTGTTCATTTAATCATGCAAGTGTACAAGACATTAAACTTTATTCTATTCGTGTCACAAGTAGGCTTACATTAACACTGCAATGAAGTTTTCTGTGAAAATCCCACAGTCGCCACACCCCGGCCTCCCAATTGCTGGCTACCTTGCATCACTGGCCCTCTGCAGCCCCCCCCCCACCCCACCCAATGGCCTCATCGCTGGCCCCCCCAAGTATACCTGGGCCCAACCTCAATCTCCCACACCCCGCAGCCCCGATCTCCTGCTTCCCCCCCACCCAATCCCCCCTCCCACACTGGCAATCCCGAGGGAATACTTGAGGTTAAATTTTTTTTTAGTGTCGCAACGTTAACCCTGCAATGAAGTTACTGTGAAAATCCCCTAGTCGCCGCACTCCGATGCCTGTTCGGGTGCACTGAGGGAGAATTTAGCATGGCCAATGCACCTAACCAGCACGTCTTTCGGACTGTGGGAGGAAACCGGAGCACCCGGAGGAAACCCACGCAGGTACAGGGAGAATGTGCAGCTTCCACACAGGCAGTGACCCAAGCTAGGAATCGAATAAGGGTCCCTGGCACTGTGAGGCAGCAGCGCTAACCACTGTGCCACCATGTAAGGCCATACTTGGAATACTGTGAACAGTTTTGGTCACCTTATTATAGAAAGGATATTATTATTAAACTAGAAAAGAGTGCAGAAAAGATTTATTAGGGTGCTACTAGGACTTGATGGTTTGAGTTACATGGAGAAGCTGGATAGACTGGGATTTTTTTCCCTGGAAGGTAGGAGGCTTAGGGGTAATCTTATAGAGGTCTATAAAATAATGAATGGCATAGATCAGCTAGACAGTCAACATCTTTTCCCAAAGGTAGGGGGGTCTAAAACTAGAGGGCATAGGCTTAAGATGAAAGGGGAGAAATACAAAAGGGTCCAGAGGGGCAATTTTTTCACACAGAGAGTGTTGAGTGTCTGGAACGAGTTGCCAGAGGTAGTAGGAGAGGCGGGTACAATTTTGTCTTTTAAAAAGCATTGAGACAGTTACATGGGTACGATGGGTATCGAGGGATATGAACCAGATGCGAGTAATTAGGACTAGCTTTGTGGTAAAAAAAAGGAATTAAAAGTCTACTGACTCTCACCAACTTTTACAGATGCACCATAGAAAGCATTCTTTCTGGTTGTATCACAGCTTGGTATGGCTCCTGCTCTGCCCAAGACTGCAAGAAACTACAAAATGTCGTGAATGTAGCCCAATCCATCACGCAAACCAGCCTCCCATCCATTGACTCTGTCTACACTTCCCGCTGCCTCGGAAAAGCAGCCAACATAATTAAGGGCCCCACGCACCCCGGACATTCCCTCTTCTATCTTCTTCCATCGGGAAAAAGATGCAAAAGTGTGAGGTCACATACCATCTGACTCAAGAACAGCGTCTACCCTGCTGCCATCAGACATTTGAATGGACTTACCTTGCATTAAGTTGATCTTTCTACACCCTAGCTATGACTGTAACACTACATTCTGCACTCTCTGCCTTCCTTCTCTATGAATGGTATGCTTTGTCTGTATAGCGCACAAGAAACAATACTTTTCACGATATATTAATACATGTGACAATAATAAATCAAATCAGTATCAAGAAAAACCCATCTGGTTCACGAATGTCCTTAAGGAAGGAAATCTGCCATCCTTACCTGGTTTGGCCTACATGTGACTCCAGAGCCACAGCAATGTGGTTGACTCTAAAATACCCTCAGGAATGGGCAATAAATGTTGGCCTGGCCAGCGAAGCCCTCATCCCATGAATGAATATACAAAATTGCCTTCTGCTGTCCAGTTGCACCCTCATACATATCAGCTTGAAAACATATTGAATCAGCAAGATAGCCAGCGAACTGTTTGTGGAGTACTGCATTCCTTTTTGGTCTCAGTGCTGACTAGAAACATGTAGAGTTGTTCAAGGGAATCCAGGGGAAAGCTGTGAGGGTGAACCTTTAAATGAGATGGATGACTTAGTTCGAAACACTGGGGGGTGGGGCGGGGAGGGGGGGGGAGGAGTGGTGGGGCGCGTCTCGCAAAAAATGTCTAAGTGTTGAATTCGCGTGCAAACTGGAGTAATTCACACTTGATTTTTCAGTGGGAGTTCAGAGAAGAATCTCCCACATTCTGTGCACTGCAGAGGTCACTATTGTGAATCACATTAAAAAGCTGGGGTCGGGACCGATTCCTGCTGGAGAGGCCGGCAGCATGGCTGAACAGGCCACTGCGCATTCGCCGATCTGTCTGCGCGGAGGTTGGCGCATGTGTAGTAGCCTCGCACTGCCGATCTCCCCATTGCTGGCCAGCATAGCAACCCTCCATCGCCGGCCCGCCGCCCACCCATGACCTGATCGCTGGCCCCCCCCAAGGATGCCCGGGCCCAGCCTCAATCCCCCACCCTCTCAGCACCTCCTTCGACCAGCAGTCCCGATCCACCTCCCCCCCCCCCCCCCGCCCCGCAGTGCCAAGCCTCCCCCCCCAGCCCCTCCCCCCCCCCTCCCCCCCCCCCCCCCCCACAGCCCTGATGCCCCCAGCAGGCTGCCGGCCCCTCCAACCGATGGAGAGCCCCGATCGCCGCACTCACTCCCTCTGTCACTCAGTCCAAATGCAGAGTGGCAGTGCGACCCCCCCCTCACAACCCACCGATCGCCCCTGGAGGCCCTACATCCCAAATAGGTCCTGCCCCATTAGGCCCTGCCTCCTTTGGCACTGCCCCCTTGGCACTGCCCCATGCCCAATGGGCAGTGCCAGGATGTACCGTGGGCATTGGCACTTTGCCCCTTGATGGGGGGGCTAGCGGCCCCAGGAGCTTCAGTCCCGGGCCTACTAATAGCATTTATATATATGGAAATTACCATGGGCATACATTATGTAGCTCCACGCCTCTTTCTAGGAGGAGCTAACTGCACCGGAGATCTGGGGTTGGGCAACACACTCGCCTGTGGATCCCGTGGATCAGCTGACACTTGAATCTCTTGGCCCGCTGCGCTAAAAACTCAGTGCAGCGGGATGGGTGAATCGCCCCCTGGGACTTCAGTCTGTCAAGAAGAGAAAAGTGAGGGAACGCTTAAGGTTTATTTATTAGTGTCACAAGTGAGGCTTACATTAATACTGCAATGAAGTTACTGTGAAAATCCCCGAGTCGCAACACACTTCGGCGCCTGTTCGGGTCAATGCACCTAACCAGCACGTCTTTCAGACTGTGGGAGGAAACCGGAGGAAACCCACACAGACACGGGGAGAACGTGCAGACTCCACACAGACAGTGACCCAAGCCGGGAATCGAACCCAAGTCCCTGGTGCTGTGAGGCAGCAGTGCTAACCACTGCGCCACTCTTCAGCTGGAATCATAGAATCCCTACAGTGCAGAAGGAGGCCGTTCGGCCCATCGAGTCTGCACCAACAACAATCTCACCTCGGCCCTATCCCTGTGACCTCACATATTTACCCACTAATCCCTCTTACCTACGCATCCCAGAACACTAAGGGGCAATTTAGCACGGCCAATGCACCCAACCCGCACATCTTTTGGACTGTGGGAGGAAACCGGAGCACCCGGAGGAAACCCACGCAGACACGGGGAGAATGTGCAAACTGTGCACAGACAGTGACCCAAGCCGGGAATCGAACCCGGGTCCCTGGCACTGTGAGGCAGCAGTGCTAACCACTGTGCCACCGTCATCACTGATAAATCGAACAAGGAAGTTTCTTTCCCCAGATGGGTAGAATATGGAAATTGCTCTCAGAAAGTGTCAATGAATTGAACAGCGTAGATGCATTTAATGGAAAGCTTGTTACGTGCATGAGGGACAAAGATAGATTAATAGCGTTACATGAAGAGGGCTGGGAAAAGGCGCAGATGGAGCAGATACCACAATATAAAAAGAAGCATGTTCATTTATATGATGCTTTACACAACCTCAGGCCATCTAAAGTGTTTTTTAGTCAATGGAGTGCTTTTGAAGTGTCGAAATTTTATAATGTCAGAAATATAGGAGTCAGTTTGCACACAGCAAGCCCCCACAGCAGCAATGTGATGAGGAATAAATAATTTGTACTTTTTGTGTTTGGATCAAGGGATGAATGTTGGCCTGGATGGACCCTGATGATCACCGTTATGGGATCTTTTACACAAACCCTGAAAGGCCTTTTAGATGCTTGCCCTGACACTACAGTGTCACCCACAGAAAATATTTTGTTCTCCTGTTACTGGAGTCGGATTTGAACCCACGACCTTCCGACTCAGAGATAGGAGTGATACCAACTGAGCCGCGGCTGACTGACATAAGGGCCGGAATTCTCCGTCCGTTCACGCCAGCGGGATTCTCCAGTCCCACCAATAGCGCAACCCCCCCCCCCCCCCCACCGCCTCCCCCCCCCACCCCCCCCGCCCCCGCGGCTTTCCCGCCAGCGTGGGGTGACGTCAATGGGATTTCCCATTAACAGCGGCGGGACTGGAGAATCCGAGTAAACAACCCGCCACCTCCCGCCGACGGGAAACACGCGGCCGCGAGGCTGGAGAATTACGTCCGTACAACCCCGTTAGGCCAACTGACTTGTTTCGGTGTACTGGCATAGAATGGTATAGAAACTCTACAGTGCAGAAGGAGGCCATTCGGCCCTTCGAATCTGCACCAACCACAATCCCACCCAGGCCCTATCCCCATAACCCCACATATTTGCCCCACTAATCCCTCTAACCTATGCATCCCGGGACACTAAAGGACAATTTAGCATGGCCAATTGCTCCATCATTCATAGAATCATAGAATTCCTGCAATTCAGAAGGAGGCCATTCAGCCCATTGAGCCTGCTCCGACAATAACCCCACCCAGCGCATAAAAGCAAATCACTGCGGATGCTGGAATCTGAAACCAAAAGAGAAAATGCTGGAAAATCTCAGCAGGCCTGGCAGCATCTGTAAGGAGAGAAAAGAGCGGACGTTTCGAGTCCAGACGACCCCTTTGTCAAAGTCCACCCAGAGCATATCCCCTTAACCCCACATATTACTCTGCTAATCCCCCTGAAACTAAGGATTAATTTAGCATGGCCAATCCACCTAACCCGCACATCTTTGGCCTGTGGGGGGAAACTGGAGCACCCGGAGGAAACCCATGCAGACACGGGGAAAATGGGCAGACTCCGCACAGACAGTGACCCAAGCTGGCAATCGAACTCAGGTCCCTGGAGGTGCGAGGTAGCAGTGTTAACCACCATGCCACCATGCCACCCAATTGCAATAATTGTAGGGAGGCAGTGGCGCAGTGGTATTGTCACTGGACTAGTAATCCAGAGACCCAAGGCCATGCTCTGTGCACCGGGTTCGAATCCCACCACACCAGGTGGTTAAATTTGAATTCAATTACAATCTGGAATGAGAAGTGTAATGGTGACCACAAAACCATTGTCATTAAAAACTCATCTGGTTCACTTATGTCCTTTAGGGAAGGAAATCTGCCGTCCTAGACCGATCTGGCCTACATGTGACTCTCCAAATGCACCCTGAAATGGAGGGCAGTTAGGGGTGGCAGTTAGGGCAGCACGGTAGCACAGTGGGTTAGCACTGCTGCTTCACAGCTCCAGGGATCTGGGTTCGATTCCCGGCTTGGGTCACTGTCTGTGTGGAGTTTGCACATTCTTCTCGTGTCTGCGTGGGTTTCCTCCGGGTGCTCCGGTTTCCTCCCACAGTCCAAAGATGTGCGGGTTAGGTTGATTTGCCATGCTAAAATTGCCCCTTAGTGTCCTGAGATGCGTAGGTTAGAGGGATTAGCAGGTAAACGTATAGGGATATGGGAGTAGGGCCTGGGTGGGATTGTGGTCGGTGCAGACTTGATGGGCCGAATGGCCTGTTTCTGCACTGTAGGGTTTCTATGATTCTATGATTCTTTCTATGAAACAGGGGGGATGCTTTGTGGACCCCATAGCTGGTATTCGCTCACTTGGAGGGAAGGGTATGTTCAAGGCTGAGGTGGAAAGATTTTTAATCAGTAAGGAAATCAAGGGTTATTGGGGTAAGGCGGGAAAATGGAGTTGAGGATTATCACATCACATCAATTACAATTTGATTTGATAATCCTCACCTCCACGGCAGCATACTGGTTAGCACTGCTGCCTCACAGCGCCAGGGACCCGGGTTCGATTCCAACCTCGGGTCACTGTCTGTGTGCAGTTTGCACGTTCTACCCGTGTCTGTGTGGGTTTCCTCCGGGTGCTCCGGTTTCCTCCCACAGTCCAAAGATGTGCAGGTCAGGTGGATTGGCCGAGCTAAATTGGCCCTTTGTGTCAGGGGGATTAGCAGGGTAAATATGTGGGGTTACGGGATAGGACCTGGACCTGGGTGGACTTTGCCAAAAGGTCATCTGGACTCAAAACATCAGCTCTTTTCTCTCCTTACAGATGCTGCCAGACCTGCTGAGATTTTCCAGCATTTTCTCTTTTGGTTTCAGATTCCAGCATCCGCAGTGATTTGCTTTTATGCGCTGGGTGGGATTGTTATCGGAGCAGGCTCAATGGGCTGAATGGCCTCCTCCTGCATTGTAGGGATTCTATAATTCTATGAATGGCAGAGCAGACTCGATGGGCTGAATGGCCTTCTTCAGCCCTTACATCTTATGATCTTATTCTGTCCTTGACACAGCAGTGGGGAAAAAAACCTCCCGTTTTGCACAAAAGGATGAAGCAAAATCGCAAAGGAGCTTAAAAAAAATACGCATCTTACATCATCTGAGCCCGATCAGTGAGCGATTTCTAAAGTATGTGCTGTAAATTGCAAAGGAGTTTAGGCATTTGGCATTCACCAATCCCCAGAACTTCCACTTACTCAAGAGTTCAGTTTTCAGACTATTAAATCATATCAAAAGCCAAGGCAGGAAACAGAGCGCACAGCGGGGAGCTCGCTGAAGGAACACATCACAATAATAAAGTCCCAGTACAGGGCAGTGATCTCCAGGAGAGCAATGTATATTATTGCAGATTATTCACGCACCACAGCACAAAGCTTCTGTGGAATCTCGTTTGTTTTTTTTTGTCTGAAGCTGTTCATCTGAAGAAGGCACCATTTGCAGTGATGTTTTGATTTTTTTTTTGCTGCGTTCATGTTATATCACGGTTCCATCTCATTGTCTAAAAGCAACAATCATTGGGAATGATGGCACAGGCCTTTGACACAGTTCCTATCTCTACTTCTAATGCACTCAGAATGGCACCATCCACGCTTGAAAGGTACAGCCCGCACACAGCCGGGGAGAAACTTCTGTAGTTTCGTTGGCAGTCCCCCTTCAGTCTCCTCCTTCTCTTTGAATGCACCCACGATATTCGCCTCAAATGCTCCATGTGGTAGCAGGTTCAACATCTGTCCTGGTCCCTCCATGCCCTCGCTATGGTTAAGAAAGCCCGCCAACACCTCTACTTTCTTATGGGACTAAAGAAATCCACTACAACTCTCACCAATTTTTACAGATGCACCATAGAAAGCATCCTTTCTGGATGTATCACAGCTTGGTATGGGCTCCTGCTCTGCCCAAGACCGCAAGAAACTACAAAGGGCTGTGAACGCAACCCAATCCATCATGCAAACTAGCCTCTCATCCATTGACTCAGTCTACATTTCCCACTGCCTTGGAAAAGCAGCCAGCATAATCAAGGACCCCACGCAGGTGGGACATTCTCTCTTCTACCTTCTACCATCGGGAAAAAGATACAAAAGTCTGAGGTCACGTACCTGTCTGTGCAGAGTTTGCATGTTCTCCCCGTGTCTGTGTGGCTTTCCTCCGGGTGCTCCGGTTTCCACCCACAGTCCGAAAGATGTGCGGGTTAGGTTGATTGGCCGTGCTCAATTGCGCTTTAGTGTCAGGGGGATTAGTAGGATAAATATGTGGGGTTGCGGGGATAGGGCCTGGGTGGGATTGTTGTTGGTGCAAGCTCGATGGGCTGAATGGCCTCCTTCTGCACTGTTGGGATTCTATGAACCAACTCAAGAACAGCGTCTTCCCTGTTGCCATTGGGGTGGCATGGTAGCACAGTGGTTAGCGCTGCTGCCTATAGCGCCAGGGACCTGGGTTTGGTTCCCACTTGGGTCACTGTCTGTGCAGAGATTACACGTTCTCCCCATGTCTGTGTGGGTTAATGTGAAAATCCCCTAGTCACCACACTCCGGTGCCTGTTCGGGTACACTGAGGGAGAATTTAGCACAGCCAATGCACCTAACTAGCACATCTTTCGGACTGTGGGAGGAAACCGGAGCACCCGGAGGAAACCCATGCAGACACGGGGAGAAGGTGCAGACTCTGCACAGACGGTGACCCAAGCCAAGAATCGAACCCGGGTCCCTGGCGCCATGAGGCAGCAGTGCCAACCACTGTGCCACTGTGACGTCCATTTTGCTGGGCCAATGGGTGATGAATTTAGGTTCTGCTGTTATTGCGAATGATCCCATTCTTACAAAGATGAAGTGTGCTTTCCCTGAGTGACTGAGAAGGCCCCGTTCTTAATAATCGCGAGGAAGATCCTCGAACTAAATTGATTCCTCTTCATGACAGAATTGCATGAACGCCATGGAGATTTGGAAAAGATGCATGTAATTCCTGAGTATGCAAAGAATTGTTTGGTAATGTCTTCTGTGGCCTGAGGGGCCAATTGCATAATTGCCACCTTATCCAGGACAGAATTAGTTACTATCGCTTCGAGCCTTATGCTGGGTCCCGTGTAAATTCAAACACTGGGATTCATTCAGTTTCCAATTTATAAAAAGAAGTTGACATCAAATATAGGAACAGAAAAAAAAAACACTCAGGTCTAATAATTTATTGACCGAACTGGAACGGATAAGCCTGGAACTGTAGGCCGGAATTGTACAGGCCCGCCCGCCACGGGAATCGGAGTGGGCGAGAGGTAGAGCATGGAAATGTCCGTTAACCTTGGGGGGGATTTTACGGTTTCGGGACGAGCGAGGCCATAAAATTCCGCCCATGGTGTTGACTTGATTTGATTTATTATTGTCACGTGTATTGGTATGCAGTGAAAAGTATTGTTTCTTGCACGCTATACAGACAAAGCACGCCGTTCTTGCGCACAAAACAGGCAAAAGGTAAAAGTTAAGTTTATTTATTAGTGTCAGAAGTAAGGCTTACATTAACGCTGCAATGAAGTTACTATGAAATTCCCCTCATCGCCACATTCCGGCACCTGTTCGAGTCAATGCACTTAACCAGCACGTCATTCAGACTGTGGGAGGAAACCGGAGCACCCAGAGGAAACCCACACAGGCACGGGGAGAATGTGCAAACTCCACACAGACAGTGACCCAAGCCGGGAATCGAACCCAGGTCCCTGGTGATGTGAGGCAGCAGTGCTAACCAACTGTGCCACCTTGCTACCCACAAAACACCACACCGTTCATAAAGTACAGAGGGGAGAAGGAAAGGAGAGGGTGCAGAATGTAGTGTTACAGTCATAGCTAGGGTGTAGAGAAAGATCAACTTAATGCGAGGTAGGTCCATTCAAAAGTCTGATGGTAGCAGGGAAAAAGCTGTTCTTGAGTCGGTTGGTACGTGACCTCAGAGTTTTGTATCTTTTTCCTGACGGAAGAAGGTGGAAGAGAGAATGGCTGGGGTGCGTGAGGTCCTTGATTATGCTGGCTGCTTTTCCCAGGAAGCAGAACGTGTAAACAGAGTCAATGGATGGGAGGCTGGTTTGTGTGATGGATTGGGCTACGTTTATAGAACCTTAGTTAGGCCGCACTTGGAATATAGTGTTCAATTCTGGTCGCCACACTATCAGAAGGATGTGGAGGCCTTGGAGAGGGTACAGAAAAGATTTACCAGGATGTTGCCTGGTGGGGAGGGCATTAGTAATGAGGAGAGGTTGAAGAAACTTGGTTTGTTCTCACTGGAGTGACGGAGGTTGAGGGGAGACCTAATAGAAGTTTACAAGATTATGAGAGGCATGGACAGAGTGGATAGTCAGAAGCTTTTTCCCAGGGTGGAAGAGTCAATTACTAGGGGGCATAGGTTTAAGGTGCGAGGGGCAAGGTTTAAAGGAGATGTACGAGGCATATTTTTTACGCAGAGAGTAGTGGGTGCCTGGAACCCGTTGCCGGGGGAGGTAGTGGAAGCAGATACGATAGTGACTTTTAAGGGGCGTCTTGACAAGTACATGAGTAGGATGGGAAAAGAGGGATATGGCCCCCAGAAGGGTAGGGGGTTTAATTAAGTCGGGCAGTATGGTCGGTGCAGGCTTGGAGGGCCGAAGGGCCTGTTCCTGTGCTATAATTTTCTTTGTTCTTTGTTCACGACCTTTTGTAGTTTCTTGCGGTCTTTTTCAGCCACAACAAAGTTGATTGTGTAGTAGTTCTGCTTGAAGGCTCGTGGACCCGGCTTCAAGAGGGGATACATATTTACACATTTGCTCAACAACCCTATCGTTGAGCCTGAAGGATGCTGAAGAGAGGGTGAGGATGATCATCCCAAATAGCACAGAACCAAGAAGAGATAGGGGTGGCACAGTGGTTCGCACTGCTGCCTCACAGCATCAGGGACAAGGGTTCAATTCCAGCCTCAACTCACTGTCTGTGTGGAGTTTGTACATTCTCCCCATGCCTGCGTGGGCTTCCTCCGGGTGCTCCGGTTTCCTCCCACACACCAAAGCCTTGCTAAATTGATCCTAGTTTCGTGGGATTGGCTGGGCAAATATGTGGTGTTATGGGGAGTTGGGGTGATCTAGCCATGGTAAATTGTCCCTTATTGTCCCGAGATATGCAGGATAGGTGGATTGGCCATGGCAAATTGTCCCTTAGTGTTCTGAGACATGCAGGATAGGTGGATTGGCCATGGCAAATTGCCCCATAGAGTCAGGGGGACTAGTAGGGTAAATACATGGGGTTAAGGGGATAGGGCCTGGGTGGGATTGTGGTCAGTGTACGCTCAATGGGCCAAATAGCACCCTTCTGCACTGTAGGGATTCTATGACATGTAGCGGCAAATTTTACCGTCCTGCACGCCATGGGAATCGGAGCAGGCGAGGGGCGGACCATGGAAAGGTCTGTTGACTTCAGGTGGGATTTTCCAGTTTCGGGGCGAGCATGGTCGGAAAATCCCTCCCTTAAAGGAGATGGTGGGATTTCATGGAAGAAATTGATGCAATGAGTCAAGTCGAAAATACAAAAGAGATTGACTCAGGAGCGGAGAGGAGGCAGGGATTGGGAAACCAGCAAGGCCCCACTCTGGAATGAAGCAATATTCTCAATAAGGTCAGGGATGTGAAATAACTTTTTGTCAGAAATTTCATTTGACACTAATTCCCAGGAAGGTAGATTTGATTCACATTTGCAAACGTAACTTATCCTGAATTTATTATCCGCTTGCTAAATAAAAGTGTTGAGAGAATAATTTGGGCAATGAGTCAGTGAAATCCCCTGTGTCAAGCAATAAAAAGCAGACCCATTGGAGATGGTTTGCTATCCATGACGCAGTATTATACAGTCAACTAAGGTGACTGTTATTGCTTATAGTCAGATTATTTCAGACTCTGGATTGCAGACATGGAACATTGACCAGCATAAATTAGGTTTTAGATATTCCACGCTGCAACAGATAACTGACAATCAAAAGGTTAGTGCGCGTGGAAACCATATTAAATGGGTTTGCGACCAGTTAAATTTTAATAATGTGCTTATTTTTTCTTATCATTTACTGCTGCCCCACTGCCAAGAGGCAGTGTGAATTGAGATGGGAAAACCGCAGGAGAAACTGCCACAGGAGAGGAAAGACTTCGGAGGTCATTTTAAAACTTGAGGTGGGATCCATAGATTCCCTTCAGTGCAGAAGGAAGCCATTCGGCCCATCGGGATTGCACCGACCACAATCCTGCCCAGGCCCTAACCCCACAATCCCATGCATTTACCCTAGCTAGTCCTCCTGATACTAAGGGGCAATTTAGCACGGCCAATCCACCTAACCCCCACATCTTTGGATGCTAAGGAATAATTTACCATGGCCAATCCCCCTAATCTACACATCTTTGGACACAAAGGAGCAATTTACCGTGGCCAATCCCACTAACCTACACATCTTTAGACACTAGGGGGCAATTGACCATGGCCAATCTACCTAACCCGCACATCTTTGAACACTAAGGGGCAATTTAGCATGGCCAATCCCACTAACATGCACATCTTTGGACTCTAAGGGGCAATTTAGCATGACCAATTCACCTAACCTGCACATCTTTGGACACTAAGGGGCAATTTAGCATGGCCAATCCACCTGACCCACACATCTTTGGACGCTAAGGCTGGAGTTTTATCGGCACACCTGCCCAAGACTCGTAAGATTGCGCCTATGGCCAACAGAGAATGTCGTTCTACAAGCCTCGCCCACCCTGATTTTGGGGCGGGCGTGCCGGTAAAATCAGGGCCAAAGGGTCAATTTAGCATGGCCAATGCACCCAACCAGCACGTCTTTCGGCCTGTGGGAGGAAACCGGAGCACCCGGAGGAAACCCACGCAGAAACGGGGGAGAACGTGCAGACTCCACACAGACAGTGACCAAGCTGGGAATTGAATCCGGGTCCCTGGTGCTGTGAGGCAGCAGTGCTAACCACTGTGCCACTGTGCCGCCAATTTTTGATCTTAATTGTGCAAAAAGAAAAGGGGACCGAATTCTCACACCCTGCCACCATGTGGAAGAAAAACTTGGCACTCAGCCAACTTGCTGAGAATCCTGTCAATGTGAATGGCTGGAAGATTCTGGCCATAGTCTTTAACGATTGGCCATTATTTTTTTATTCATTCGTGGGATATGGGTGTCGCTGGCTGGCCAGCATTTATTGCCCATCCTTAGTTGCCTGAGCGCAGTTGAGAGTCAACCACATTGCTGTGGCTCTGGAGTCACATGTAGGCCAGACCGGGTAAGGAAGGCAGATTTCCTTCCCTAAAGGACATTAGTGAACCAGATGAGTTTTTCCAACAACGGTTTCATGGTCATCAGTAGATTCTTAATTCCAGATATTCTTTATTGAATTCAAATTCCACCAGTTGCCGTGGCGGGATTCGAACCCGGGTCCCCCAGAACATTAGCTGAGTTTCTGGATTAATCGTCTAGCGATAATACCACTAGGCCATCGCCTCCCCTATTATGTATGTTGGGTGGCCGGCATCTACAATCATTAGGAGAGATTTCACACCTTGTTTGGGACAAAGAAGCTATTCATTGGATATAGAAACTTTGGTACAGGAGGTTTATGGAGCAGGAAGGCAGCCCTGGGGCAAAGCCCCAGTTCTTCATGCTTACGCCATGCTTCCAGAAGATTCTGCTGCGAGATGTGAACACTAGTTCATTAATAAGCACATATAAAGAGACACTCACCCCTGTCATCTTTGCTTAATTGATTGATTATTTTATTTGTTCATGGAATGTGGGTGTCGCCGGCTGGGCAAACATTTATTTCCTATCGTTAGTTGCCAGGACTGAGGCAAAGAAAAATGTCTTCACCCAGAGGGTGGTGAATGTGTGGAATTCTCTCTCACAAAATGTAGTTGAGGCCAAAACGTTGTCTGATTTCAAAAAGAAATTAGATATAGCTCATGGTGGCACAGTGGGTTAGCACTGTTTCCTCACAGCGCCAGGGACCCAGGTCCAACTCCAGCCTCGGGTCACTGTGTGGAGTCTGGACATTCTCCCCCCGTGTCTACGTGGGTTTCCTCCGGGTGCTCCGATTTCCTCCCGCAGTCCAAAGATGTGTGGGTTAGGTGCATTGGCCATGCTAAATTGCCCCATAATGTCAGGGGGATTAGGTAGGGTAAATAGGTGGGGTTACGGGGATAGGGCCTGGGTGGGATTGTGGTTGGTGCAGACCCAATGGATCGAATGGCCTCCTTCTGCACTATAGGATTCTATGATTCTGGATGGGATTGTTGTCATTGCAGGCTTGATGGGCCAATTGGCCTCCTTCTGCTCTGTCGGGATTCTATGATTCTGTGGTTGTATAGTTTGTTTTAGACTCATTCCCTTCATTCCTTTTTCATATTTAAAAAAATTGAAATCCAATTCCGACCTTTGGCTAGTCTATGGGATTTTCCATCCGGCCTGTAACAATTTCCTTGGCGGGCGGGATAGGAACATTCTGCCTAAATTGTCAGTGTGGGACAGTCTGGATGGAGCAATGTGTCTTGTCCAATAGTTAGTACACTATTCATTGCTGTTGGATGGAGGAGGGGTGGGGGTAATGTCCTCCCCAGTATTTGATTTGATTTATTATTGTCACATGTATTAATATACAGTGAAAAGTATTGTTTCTTGTGCACTATACAGACAAAACATACTGTTCATAGAGTATGTAGGGGAGAAGGAAAGGCGAGGGTGCAGAATATAGTGCTACAATCATAGCTAGAGTGGAGAGAAAGATCAACTTAATATAAGGTACAAGCAGGGAAGAAGCTGTCCTTGAATTGGTTGGTCTGTGATCTCAGACTTTTCTATCATTTTCCCGACGGAAGAAGGTGGAAGAGAGTTTATCCGGGGTGCGTGGAGTCCTAGGTTATGCTGGTTGCTTTTCCGAGGCAGCGGGAAGTGTAGACAGAGTCAATGGATGGGAGGTTGGTTTGCGTGATGGACTGGGTTACACGACCCTTTGTAGTTTCTTGTGGTCTTGGTCAGAGCAGGAGCCATACCAAGCTGTGATGCAATGGTGCATCTGTAAAAGTTGGTGACAGTCAATATATGGATGAGATAGGAGATTGTACCTGTGTCACTGAGTTTAAATATCTCTGAATACAATTACGGTTCCCAACTCTCTCATCCAGACTATTTTTTACTGACCTGCTCATCTCAACTGCCAGTCGATAGTTGCTACTTGGGGTCTTGTTGCTCTCCAGTTAGCCAAATCTCTCCTGTGAAAATGTCAATGTGTTTAACAGCCTCTGTGTCATTCATTATGAGTAATACCACTCCTTTATCCAGATTAATTAGCCAACCTTGATAAAACAGCTTTTAGGCTTAACCAGTTGACTACTTCCTTATTGCGGCCATACCTAATCCAATGCGTCAATAAGCTCTGTAGAAATAAGAACAGGTGAAGGCCATTCAGCCCCTCATACCTATTCCACCATTCAATGACACCATGGTTAAAGTTAAAGTTTATTTATTAGTCACAAGTAAGGCTTATACTGTAATCATAGAAATCATAGAAACCGTACAGTACAGAAAGAGGCCATTCAGCCCATCGGGTCTGAGACACCATTCAGCACATCGAGCATGAGATGCAAAAACCCAGTCTGCAGGTGCAACAGACGATCAAGAAGGCAAATGAGATGTTGGCCTATATCGCAAAGGGGATAGAATATAAAAGCAGAGATGTCTCGCTGCATCTGTGCAGGGCATTGGTGAGGCCGCAGCTGGAATACTGTGTGCAGTATTGGTCCCCTTATTTGCGGAAGGATATATTGGCCTTGGAGGGAGTGCAGAGAAGGTTCATCAGGTTGATACCAGAGATGAGGGGTGTTGATAGGCGGCACGGTAGCACAGTGGTTAGCACTGCTGCTTCACAGCTCCAGGGACCTGGGTTCGATTCCCGGCTTGGGTCACTGTCTGTGTGGAGTTTGCACATTCTCCTCGTGTTTGCGTGGGTTTCCTCCGGGTGCTCCGGTTTCCTCCCACAGTCCAAAAATGTGCGGGTTAGGTTGATTGGCCGTGGTAAAAAAAAAATTGCCCTTAGTGTCCTGGAATGCGTAGGTTAGAGGGATTAGTGGGTAAATATGTAAGGATATGGGGGTAGGGCCTGGGTGGGATTGTGGTCGGTGCAGACTCGATGGGCCGAATGGCCTCTTTCTGTACTGTAGGGTTTCTATGTTTCTATGATTATGAGGAGAGACTGAGCAGATTGGGTTTGTATTCGTTGGAATTTAGAAGGCTGAGGGGGGATCTTATAGAGACCTATAAGATAATGAAGGGGCTGGATAGGGTAGAGATGGAGAGATTCTTTCCACGTAGAAAGGAAACTAGGACTAGAGGGCACAGCCTCAAAATAAAGGGGGGTCGGTTTAGGACAGAGTTGAGGAGGAACTTCTTCTCTCAGAGGGTGGTGAATCTCTGGAATTCTTTGCCCACTGAAGTGGTGGAGGCTACCTCGTTGAATATGTTTAAATCACGGATAGATGGATTCCTGATCGGTAAGGGAATTAGGGGTTATAGGGATCAGGCGGGTAAGTGGAACTGATCCACTTCAGATCAGCCATGATCTTATTGAATGGCGGGGCAGGCTCGAGGGGCTAGATGGCCTACTCCTGCTCCTATTTCTTATGTTCTTATGTTCCTATGTCTGCACCGACCACAATCCCACCCAGGCCCTACCCCCATATCCCTACATATTTACCCACTAATCCTTCTAACCTACGCATCTCAGGACACTAAGGGCAATTTTTAGCATGGCCAATCAACCTAACCCGCACATCTTTGGACCGTGGGAGGAAACCGGAGCACCCGGAGGAAACCCACGCAGACACGAGGAGAACGTGCAAACTCCACACAGACAGTGACCCGAGCCGGGAATCGAACCCAGGTCCCTGGAGCTGTGAAGCAGCAGTGCAAACCACTGTGCTACCGTGCAATGAAGTTACTGTGAAATTCCCCTAGTCGCCACACTCTGTGCCACAGTGCACTCTGTGCACTGCTGCCTCA
The DNA here is from genome assembly GCF_964213995.1 of Mustelus asterias. Classification (NCBI taxonomy): domain Eukaryota; kingdom Metazoa; phylum Chordata; class Chondrichthyes; order Carcharhiniformes; family Triakidae; genus Mustelus; species Mustelus asterias. The sequence goes on from NC_135829.1 coordinate 10,795,634, forward strand.
CAGCGCCAGGGACCTGGGTTCGATTCCTGGCTTGGGGTCACTGCCTGTGCGGAGTTTGCACGATCTCCCCGTGTCTGCGTGGGTTTCCTCCGGGTGCTCCGGTTTCCTCCCACAGTCCGAAAGACGTGCTGGTTAGGGTGCATTGGCCGTGCTGAATTCTCCCTCAGTGTACCCGAACAGGAGTGTGGCAACTAGTGGATTTTCACAGTAACTTCATTGCGGTGTTAATGTAAGCCTACTTATGACACTAATAAATAAACTTGAAACTTTATCAAATTCCTTGGACTCTAGTAGCTACAAAAGTAAAACATTGTATGCAAAGTTAGCGCAGGCATTCCAATACAGGAGGTAAATACCGTACAGCATTTCAGCGCTTGATGTATGCATTTCATTATGTAGTCTATGCGAAGTTGCTACATGATATACTTGTGCAGCACTGTGCACAGACTTTGAATTATATTGCAAACTGTTCCGCACTTACTCCCAACTGGCTATCTCACTGTGTGAGTAATATATCTCGGCGCAAGTGCGATTACAGCATTATATTTTGTCCAGACTCTGTTGACTCAGCGGATATACTCAAGAGTGAAAAAAAGTGCCCACAAATGAATAATTTTGTTACACTGTAAAGCTTTGCAAATGAATGAACATGTCTTTGCCTCTTCCTTCCATGTTGTGTCCAATGTAGTTGGGGCCTTTTTCTATTTGGTATCGATACCTTCACAGTGCCAGGGACCCGGGTTCGATTCCCGACTTAGGTCACGGTCTATGTGGAGTCTGCACGTTCTCCCCGTGTCTGCATGGGTTTCCTCTGGGTGCTCCGGTTTCCTCCCACAGTCCAAGGATGTGCTGGTTAGGGTGCATTGGCCATGCTAAATTGCCCCTCAGTGTTCCTGATCAGAGTGTGGCGACTAGGGGATTTTCACAGTAACTTCATTGCAGTGTTAATGTAAGCCTACTTGTGACGAATGAATTAACTTAATTTTTTTTTAACTTTAACTGTCAGTGTGGAGTTTACACATCCTCCCGGAGTCTGTGAGGGTTTCCTCCGGGTGCTCCGGTTTCCTCCCACAGTCTAAAGATGTGCGGGTTAGGTGGATTGGCCATGCTAAATTGCCCCTTAGTGTCCAAAGATGTTCAGGTTAGGTGGATTGACCATGCTAAATTGCCCCTTAGTGTCCAAAGATGTGTAGGTTAGGTGGATTGGCCATGCTAAATTGCCCCTTAGTGTCCAAAGATGTGTAAGTTAGGTGGATTGGCCATGCAAAATTGCTCCTTAGTGTCCAAAGATGTGTAGGTTAGGTGGATTGGCCATGCAAAATTGCTCCTTAGTGTCCAAAGATGTGTAGGTTAGGCGGATTGGCCATGCTAAATTGCTCCTTAGTGTCCAAAGATGTGTAGGTTAGGGGGATTGGCCATGCTAAGTTGCCCCTTAGTGTCCAAAGATGTGCAGGTTAGGAGGATTGGCTATGCTAAGTTGCCCCTTAGTGTCCAAAGATGTGTAGGTTCAGGGGATTAGCCATGGTAAATGTGCGGTGTTACAGGGCTAGAGCAGGGGAGAGCTCGTTTGGGTAAGCTAGTCTGTCAGAGAGTCGATGCAGACTCAATGGGCCGAATGGCCTCCTTCTGCACAGCAGGGATCCTTCTGTGAAATAATCCATCGAAAGGAAAAAAAGAATCAGATAACTTTCAGTTATTAATCCACTGTGGTTGCCCTATGCTGACAGGCTGAACCTTGTGCTTCCTGGAGTTCTGAAGAATTAGTGGTGATTTTATTGAAATACACAAGATTCTAAAGGGGGTGAACAGGGTGGATATTGAGAAGCTGTTTCCACTGGCTGGGGAATTCTAAACATGGGGGCACAGTCTCAGGATCAGGGGACAATCATATAGGACTGTGCTGAAAAAGATTTCTTCACTCAAAATGTTGTGAATCTTTGGGATTCTACACCCCAGAGTTTAGTTTATTTATTAACGTCACAATTAGACCTTCACAACCTTCTGTAGGAGAGAATTCCACATGTTCACCACTCACTGATTGAAGAAAAGTTTAAAAGTTTAAAGTTTATCCATGATTGTCACAGGCTAACATTAACGCCGCAATGAAGTTACTGTGAAAATCCCCTAGTCACCACACTCCGACGCCTCTTCGGGTACACTGAGGGAGAATTCAGCACAGCCAATCCACCTAACCAGCACGTCTTTCAGACTGTGGGAGGAAACCGGAGCATCCGGAGGAAACCCACGCAGACACGGGGGAGAACGTGCAAACACCACATAGACAGTGATCCGAGCTGGCAATTGAACCCGGTGGCGCTGTGAGGCAGCAGTGCCAACCACCGTGCCACCGTGCCACCCTAATATTTCACCATTGAATATATTTAAGTCTGGGGGAGGTAGATTTTGTTTTGTCTCTCAGGGAATCAAGGGAAATGGAGTGTGGGCGGGAAAGTTTAGTTGAGGCCTTAGATCAGCCATGATTGAGTTGAATGGCAGAGCAGGCTCGAGGGACCGTGTAGTTCATTCCTGCTCCGATTTATGTTCGTTTGTCCTCAGTGGTTTATGTCTCTCATCAGCCACTAACAGAATGACTCATTTTAACCCTGCTACCCAGACGGCACGGTGGCACAGTGGTTAGCACTGCTGCTTCACAGCGCCAGGAACCCGGGTTCAATTCCCGGCTCGGTTCACTGTCTGTGTGGAGTCTGCACGTTCTTCCCCGTGTCTGCGTGGGTTTCCTCCGGGTGCTCCGGTTTCCTCCCACACTCCAAAGATGTGCTGGTTAGGTGCATTGACCCGAACAGGCATTGGAGTGTGGCGACTAGGGGAATTTCACAGTAACTTCATTGCAGTGTAAGCCTTACTTGTGACTAATAAATAAACTTTAACTTTACTTTTCCCATCCAAAAGTATCTGACTGGCAATGCCAAAGGCTCCAATAGCCCTATGGTATGCTTTCCAACTGGCCATGCTTTGTGGGTGAAGCCTACACAATGTGTGTCTGCAAACTATTCCACTGTAGAATGCAGCTCAGTCAGGCCTGATCCCATCTTCACTCAACACATGCACTGGGCGGGATTCTCCCGGCTTGTCCGCGGCCGGACCCGTTGCTGGTGAGAACAGGAAATTTGGCGTTCCGGCCAGAAGTCCATTCACTTGGATGGAGGATTTCAGCCACTTTCTTATTTTTGCCAGTCGGAATGACCAACCCTGGCAGAATTTCACCCTCCATTATCAGGGCCCCATAGAAGTGTATCTTAAGTTTGGGGGTAGGAGGTTTAGAGGGGATTTGAGGAAATACTTCTTCATACACAAAGTGATTGGAGTCTGGAATTCACTGCCTGAAGGAATGGTGGAGGCAGAGACCCTTATAACATTTAACAAATATTTAGATGTGCACTTACAATGCCGATGCATAAAAGGCCAAATGCTGGAAATAGGATTTGAGTGATTAGGTGGTTGTTTTCTAGCACAGATGTGATGGACTGAAAGGCCTTTTCTGCTGTAGACTTCTGACTGTGAAAGAGATCTGGATATAGTGCTGTAACTCTTGTGTTACTGCTTTATTTAAGGTCCTGTTAAAAAAGGTGGATGACGCTGGCTAAGTTTGGTGGGGTTGGTTCAAGACAGGTCTAGGATCAAGAACAGGAGATCTTCTGGTCTGCACGATTTCCACTGCATCAGATGTCATCTTCAACCTAACATTCAGGTAAATCTCAGGAAACACCAAACATGGGCAATTGAGTCCAGCTTCTTGGGCATTTATAGCTCAAGGAATGGAATATAAATTGTTGCAACTATACAAGGCATTGGTGAGGCCGCACCTGGAGCATTGTGCACAGTTTTGGTCCCCTTATTTGAGGAAAGATGTAGTGGAGGCAGTTCAGAGGAGGTTCACTAGATTGATTCCAGAGATGAGGGGTTCATCGTATGAAGAGAGATTGAACAGTTTAGGCCTATACTCTCTGGAATTTAGAAGAATGAGGGGAGATCAAATTGAGGTATACAGGATGATAAAAGGTCTGGATAAAGTAGACGCGGAGCGGATGCTTCCTCTTGTGGGGCCTTCTAGGACGAGAGGTCATAGTCTTAGGATAAGGGGTAGCAAATTTAAAACAGAGTTGAGGAGAAACTACTTCTCCCAAAGGGTTGTGAATCTGTGGAATTCGTTACCCCAAAGTGCGGTGGGTGCTGGGACAGTGAGTAAATTTAAGGAGGAGTTAGACAGATTTTTAATTGGTAATGGGGTTGAAGGGTTATGAGAGAAGGCAGGAAAATGGGGATGAGGAGCATATCAGCCATGATCGAATGACGGAGCAGACTCAATGGGCCGAATGGCCTAATTCTGCTCCAATATCTTATGAACTGTTGAACTTAATGGTAAAAACTGGGCGGCATGGATAAGTTGGGCCAAAGGGCTGTTTCCATGCTGTAAACCTCTATGACTCTATGAAATTAAGCCATTAGTTCATTAGTTTTGACTAGTTTATTTATTAGTGTCACAAGTCGGCTTACATTAACACTGCAATGGAGTTACTGTGAAAATCCCCTAGTTGCTACACTCCGGCCCCTGTTCGGGTACACTGAGGGAGAATTTAGCATGGCCAATGCACCTAACCAGCACGTCTTTCAGACTGTGGGAGGAAACCGGAGCACCCGGAGAAAACCCACGCAGTCACGGGGAGAACGTGCAGCCTCCGCACAGGCAGTGACCTAAGCCAGGAATCGAACCCAGGTCCCTGGCGCTGTGAGGCAACATTGCTAACCACCGTGCCACTGTGGGAGTCGTAACAGACATGCCGAATTTCCTTCACCTCCTGAGAAAGTAGAGGCGTTGGTGGGCTTTTTTTAACTATAGCGTCGGCGTGGAGGGATCGGTTTAAGTTTAAGTGGTGTTGGAAACCTGGCCACCTATTAAACCGCCAAAAATTCAATGCAGAACAAAACAAGGGGGTGGTGATGTGAGTAAAAGCTGAGTCATGGTGGAAATCCCCTAGTTGCTACACACCGGTGCCTGTTCGGGTACACTGAGGGAGAATTTAGCACGGCCAATGCACCTAACCAGCATGTCTTTCGGACTGTGGGAGGAAACCGGAGCACCCGGAGGAAACCCACGCAGACACGGGGAGAACATGCAGCCTCCGCACAGGCAGTGACCTAAGCCAGGAATCGAACCCAGGTCCCTGGTGCTGTGAGGCAACATTGCTAACCACCGTGGGAGTCGTAACGGACATGCCGAATTTCCTTCACCTCCTGAGAAAGTAGAGGCGTTGGTGGGCTTTTTTTAACTATAGCGTGGAGGGATCGGTTTAAGTTTAAGTGGTGTTGGAAACCTGGCCACCTATTAAACCGCCAAAAATTCAATGCAGAACAAAACAAGGGGGTGGTGGATATGAGTAACAGCTGAGTCATGGTGGAGCTAAGGCCACAATTATATCAAGCATGATCTTACTGAATGGCCGAACGGGCTGGATGGGCCAAATAGTGTGCTCCTGCTTCCATTTATTAGGTTTTGTTTGCTCTCCTCATGGTAGTTAATCTGAATAAAACATTGGACAGGGCGTGTATAGCAAGCCATTTCTGTCTGTTTTTTTTACCCCTGAACAATTTTATTTCCCCCAGTGTCCACAAAATCCCCTTGTTTCCCTTGGACTTTACGGTTAGCTATAGCAGTGTTGTTCATGGAGAACCAAGTCTGCCGATTTGGGTTCTTGGTGGCAAATCTAACTTGTGGCTATTCACCCACTTACATAATGGATGCCATTGGGCGGCACGGTGGCACAGTGGTTAGCACTGCTGCCTCACAGCGCCAGCCCGGGTTCGATTCTGGCCTCGGGTGACTGCCTGTGTGGAGTTTGCACATTCTCCCCGTGTCAGCGTGTGTTTCCTCCGGGTGCTCCAGTTTCCTCCCACAGTCCAAAGATGTGCGAGTTTACGATATTAAATTGCCCCTTAGCGTCAGGGGGACTAGCTAGGGTAAATGCGTGGGGTTACGGGGATGGGGCCTGGGTGGGATTGTGGTCGGTGCAGACTCAATGGGCCAAATGGTCTCCTTCTGCACTGTTGGGATTCTATGATTCTTTGGGTTCCCCTCACTATTTTTCTCGTGGCGGGAGGCGGCTGCAGGATCCTCTGGTCCCACCGCTGTCAATGGAAATTCCCATTGAAGCCACCCCATGCCTTCGGGAAACCCACGGCATGGAGTGCGCTGCCAGTGGCATCAAAGAATCCCGCCGGAGTGAATGGCCGGAGAATTCCAGCCAATGTGTGCAAGACCAGGTATTATCAAACATCTCCATGAGAATATTTTAAAAATCCATAAAGGAGGATTTTCCCTTGACTGGGAAGTCTAGAACTATGGGACACTGTTTCAGGATAAGGGGGCAACCTTTCCAAACTGAGATGAGGTGAAATGTCTTATTACTTCACTCAAAGGTTTGTAAATTTTTGGAATTTTCCAGCCAAAAAGTCTTGGAATGTTCAAGTCTTTGAGTCTGTCCAGGACTGATGTTAATAGATTTTTGGCTGCCAAGGGAACTGAGAGGATAGTGTGGGAAAGTAGAGTTTACATAGAAGATCAGCCATGTCACTGCTGAATAGCAGAACAGGTTGGAAGGGCTGAATGGCCTCCTCCAGCTCCTATTTCTCATGTTCTTATGTAGAAACCCCTTCCCATATGCAGCATGACTCTAACACGCTGTAGTTACCTAGAATCATAGAATCCCTACAGTTAAGAAGGCGACCATTCAGCCCATCGGGTCTGCACTGACAACAATCCCACCTTATCCCTGTAACCCCACATATTTACCCTACCAATCCCCAAAACTAGGGGCAATTTAGCACGGCCAATCCACCTAACCCGCACATCTTTAGACTGTGGGAGGAAACCGGAGCACCCGGAGGAAACCCACGCAGGCACGGGGAGAACGTGCAAACTCCCCACAGACAGTGACCCAAGCCGGGAATCGAACCCGGGTCCCTGGTGCTGTGAGGCAGCGGTGCTAACCACTGTGCCACCGTGCCACCCCTGCCAAGTGCTGGTGAATGGGATTAAGTGGGGGTTCAGGCTGTTCTCATGTGTCAGTGCAGACTCGATGGGCCGAAAGGCCTCTCCTGTGCAGTGTGATGCTATGAACACATTGGAAGAAGCCTGGGAGAAGGTTACCCGCTGATCCTGATTGAGTATAATCAGTATGCGGCCAAGGGACAAATGGAAACAAACCGGAGCTACATTTAGTTCTTCCCTTCTTAGAAAAGAGGGAAAATTATTTTACCAACTTTTCTCAGAGAATCAATACTTGGAATTGAGTTGTAGGCTGTAATCAAATCTTGAGGTTAAGAGTTTGTGTGTAAACAACATCTAACATTCATCTGGCATTTCCTTGATACAATATGTCCTGAGGCACTTTGCAGAGGATCAGAGGAGGATGAACAGGGGGAAGCGTTATGGGGAGGTGACCAGAGGCATGTGCAGTGATGCTGATTTTAAGGAGGCTCCACAAGGTGATGTTTAAGGAGGCAGGATTCATTACGGTGGTTTGTCGGAACCTTGTGATCATGAGGGGTATTGACAGAGTAGATGTGGAGTGATGCTTCCTCTGGTCAGAGAATTTATTAATGGGATATCACTGTTAAATATTAGGGGTGGGGTGGGAGGGGAGGGGTGGGGGGGATTTTCCGCTCTTGTTCATTTCAGGTGGGTTTGGCAACGGAAACAGTAAATCTTGAGAGAGGACTAAATCACATTTCATGCCAACGTAAGTTGGGTTGGCGATGCTAAATTAGTGTCCAAAGATGTGCAAGTTAGGTGGATTGGCCGTGCTAAATTGCCCCTTAGATATCCATAATATGTGCAGGTTAGGTGGAGTGTCCATGCTAAATTGCCCCTTAGCATCCAAAGATGTGTACGTTAGGTGGATTGGCCATGCTAAATTGCCCCTTAGAGTCCAAAGATGTGTACGTTAGGTGGATTGGCCATGCTAAATTGTCCCTTAGTGTCCAAAGATGTGCAAGTTAGGTGGATTGACCATGCTAAATTGCCCCTTAGATATCCATAATATGTGCAGGTTAGGTGGATTGGCCGTGCTAAATTGCTCCTTAGCATCCAAAGATGTGCAAGTTAGGTGGATTGACCATGCTAAATTGCCCCTTAGATATCCATAATATGTGCAGGTCAGGTGGATTGGCCATGCTAAATTGCCCCTTAGTGTCCAAAGATGTGTAGATCAGGTGGATTGGTCATGCGAAATTGCCCCTTAGTGTCTCAGGATGTGCAGGTTATGTGGATTGGCCATGCTAAATGCGTGTGGTTAGGGGATATGGTTAGCGGAGGAAGGATCCGGCTAGGATGCTCTTTTGGAGAGTCAGTGGAGACTGGATGGGCCGAATGGCCTCCTTCCTGTCTAAGGGACTCTATGACAGAAACTTGAACTGATTGTCCCCATCAGTGACCTCGTGCATATCCTAATGTACAATGTCAGGCATGTCATTTTAATACATTTCAGACATATTATCAGACTCATTATCAGACACATTTATAGACATATCATTATCAGGATCATGCCTGGCCACTATTGGGGCACTACCTGATTTGAGAGGCCAAGTGGCCTACTCATAGAATCCCTACAGTACAGAGGGAGGCCATTTGGCCCATCGAGTTTGTACCGACCACAATCCCACCCAGGCCCCATCCCCATAACCCCATGCAGTTACCCTGCTAATTCCCCCTGACATTAGGGTTATTTTAGCATGACCAATCAACCTAACCCGCACATCTTTGGACTGTGGGAGGAAACCGGAGCACCCGGAGGAAACCCACGCAGACACGGGGAGAACGTGCAGACTTCACACAGACAGTGGCCCAAGCCGGGAATCGAACCCGGGTCCCTGGCGCTGTGAGCCAGCAGTGCTAACCACTGTGCCACCCATACTCCTGCTTCTAATTTGTACAGTTGCATGTTCATATGGTTGAAGTCACCCATGGAAATGGGAATGGGGTGAGGACAGACATAAATGAGAAACAGAAGAACATTGGACATGTATTGGGAATTAAGATTGGATACAATTTCGGATTTTTTTTATTCGTGCATGGACATCGTTGGCTGGCCAGAATTTTTGGCCCTTCCCTAGTTGCCCTTGAGAACGTGGTGGTGGTGAGCTGCCTTCTTGAATCGCTGCAGTCCATGTTCTGTGGGTTGACCCACAATGCCGTCAGGGAGGGAAATCCAGGGTTTTAACCCAGCGAAGGAACGGCCGATATATTTCCAAGTCAGGACGGTGAGTGGCTTGGAGGGGAACTTGCAGGTGGTGGTGTTCCCATGTATCTGCTGCCCTTGTCCTTCTAGATGGAAGTGGTCATGGGTTTGGAAGGTGCTGTCTAAGGATCTTTGGTGAATTGCTGCAGTGCATCTTGTAAATGGTACACACTGCTGCTACTGAGCATTGCGGTGGAGGGAGTGGATGTTTGTGGATGTGGTGCCAATCAAGCGGGGCTGCTTTGTCCTGGATGGTGTCAAGCTTGGACAGTGTCAAGGCTGAGAAGTCTACAACTATAGGGTATCACTGCATCAGGATCAGGAAAGCAGATTTTCAAAACAATGGCAAGTATTTGCTCACAATCCCCAATCATAGCTTATGACTTAGTTTGAACCCCAGCCAGTCAGCGAAAGATGTCAGACACAAAATTAAATGTCACAAGTCCTGCTTGGTTGGAATGGAAATCACAAAAGCAAACATGGCATCTGAACATTCAAATGTGCCAACCGCTGGAGCATCCTACAAGACAGTGACTTGGAATGAGGGTGGTTCAGATGCCATCTATCCTTGTTGCATCATCCAAAACCCTTCGATGTGAACCATAGAATCCTACAGTGCAAAAGGAGGCCTTTCGGCCCATCGAGTCTGCGCCGACCACAATCGCACCCAGGCCCTATCCCCGTAACCCCATACATTTACCCGAGCTAACCCCTGACACTAAGGGAGAATTTAGCATGGCCAATCCATCTAACACACACATCTTTCGAGTGTGGGAGGAAACCGGAGCACCCGGAGGAAACCCACGCAGACACGGGGAGAACGTGCAAACTCCACACAGACAGTGACCCAAGCCAGGATTGAACCCAGGACCCTGCCACTGTGCCACCCATTAGATGTGTTTCTGACTTCTGAAGAGCTTACATTTGTCTACATTCATCGGTAAGCCTGAACACATCAGTTCTAGCAAAAAGAGACAAACCATTGATCAGATTGCTGGGATATTATTTTTAAATGTTCGGGAGGGAATTCCAGGGAATTTTGACCCAGCGACTGCGAAGGAACGGCGATATATTTCCAATGAGAGAGTGGTTTGGAGGGGAACTTGCAGGTGGTGGTGTTCCCATGTATCTGCTGCCCTGTCCTTCAAGATGGAAGTGGTCGTGGCTTTGGAAGGTGCTATCGAAGGATCTTTGGTGAATTGCTGCAGTGCATCTTGTAGATAGAACACACTGCTGCTACTGAGCGTCGGTGGTGGAGGGAGAGGATGTTTGTAGATGTGGTGCCAATCAAGCGGGCTTTTCTTTTACTTATTCGTGGGACATGGGCGTCGCTGGCTGGGCCAGCATTTATTGCCCATCCCTAGTTGCCCGAGGGCATTTGAGAGTCAACCACATTGCTGTGGCTCTGGAGGCCAGACCGGGTAAGGACGGCAGATTTCCTTCCCTAAAGTACATTAGTGAGCGAGATGGGTTTTTCCGACAATGGTTTCACGGTCATCAGTAGATTTTTAATTCCAGATTTTTTTTATTGAATTCAAATTCCACCATCTGCCGTGGCGGGATTCGAATCCGTGTCCCCAGAACATTCGCTGAGTTTCTGGATTAATAGTCTAGCGATAATACCACTAGGCCATCGCCTCCCCGTTGTCCTGGATGGTGTCAGGTTGTACGGTGTCAAGGCTGGGAAGTCTCCCCGTGTCTGCTTTAGATCAAATGCCTTTAACCCGTGGGAACATAGATGAAGGAAGCGACAGGGTTTAAGGATATGCAATTGTTGCGGACAGTAATTGCAGATTTATCATTCGATCCCAACGATCTGGCAGCATTTTTATTCAGAGCCAACCTTTCAATTACAGTTAGGAATTATCAATATGAGTGAGTTAATGGCAAGCCAAGCAGATGAAGAATGTCATATACTGGAGTGATATTTCTCATGAATTAAACATGGCATCTGCAAACATGCTCCAGAACCGACTTTAGGGGGCAGTATTCTAGTACGTATAACATAAACAAGATGTAGTTCCTGCGTCTTACTTTCTGTCTCATCAAATCTTTCTGGTTTCGAGTCAGGATTTATTTTGCAATAAACCGGCAAAATTAGAATCCAAATCATATCATTGATCTAAATGTGATTGTATTACAGTGAAGGGGATGGGGAGGAAGGGCCTGATGTTCTCTCAGTGCAGCGCTAGAGATTTGCAAGGAACTTTGAGGTTTCTCTGCGCATTAGAGCGCCAGACTTTTCGACGCCCTTGGGAGACAATCTTGGATGTCTGCGCCCCCCCCCTCCACCCCCACCCCCTCCCCACTACCCCCCACCCCCGTGCTTCATCAGTGTCGGCACAGTGACACAGTGGTTAGCACTGCTGCCTCACAGCGCCAGGGACCCGGGTTCGATTCCCGGCTTGGGTCGCTGTCTGTGCGGAGTCTGCACGCTCTCCCCGTGTCTGCGTGGGTTTTCCTCCGGGTGCTCCGGTTTCCTCCCACAGTCTGAAAGACGTGCTGGTTAGGTGCATTGGCCGTGCTAAATTCTCCCTCAGTGTACCCGAACAGGCGCCGGAGTGTGGCGACAAGGGGATTTTCACAGTAACTTCATTACAGTGTTAATGTAAGCCTACTTGTGACACGAATGAATTAACTTTAAATTCTCCCTCAGTGTACCCGAACAGGCGCCGGAGTGTGGCGACGAGGGGATTTTCACAGTAACTTCATTACAGTGTTAATGTAAGCCTACTTGTGACACAAATGAATTAACTTTAAATTCTCCCTCAGTGTACCCGAACAGGTGCCAGAGTGTGGCGACTGGGGGATTTTCACAGTAACTTCATTACAGTGTTAATGTAAGCCTACTTGTGACACGAATGAATTAACTTTAAATTCTCCCTCTGTGTACCCGAACAGGCGCCGGAGTGTGGCGACTAGGGGATTTTCACAGTAATTTCTTTGCAATGTTAATGTAAGTCGACTTGTGACACTAATAACTAAACTTTTAAACTGTTGAGTTCACTTCCAGCTGTGACGAAGCAGGGAGAAATGGATAAGTGGGAGGGAAAGGGAAATTCTATTGTTTTTGAGCCTAATTATAATCCAAAAAAAAGACCACGAGGTAGGTCGGTGTAAATAAAACAAGGGACAGTTTATTTAACATCTTAACCATCCCAGACTGGCTCCCCAAGTTCCACCCTGGATGGGTCACCTGACCCCTCTCTTAAAGGGGTAGTACGTATCCCCACATACATATAGTACAAGACATTGGGCGCAGTTTTATGGGATTTTACAGTCCCGTCAAAGTCAATGGACTTTTGCATGAATAAAGTAAAAAATAGTTTGTTTATTAGTCACAAGTAAGGCTTACATTAACACTGCAATGAAGTTACCGTGAAATTTCTCCGAGTCGCTACACTCCGCCGCCTGTTCGGGTCACTGCACCTAACCAGCACGTCTTTCAGAATGTGGGAGGAAAACCGGAGCACCCGGAGGAAACCCACGCAGACACGGGGGAGAACGTGCAAACTCCACACAGACAGCGACCCAAGCGGGAATTGAACTTGGGTCCCTGGCGCTGTGAGGCAGCAGTGCTAACCACTGTGCTGCCGTGCCGCCCTCCCACTAGATTTTACGGCCCTCCTCCCTCACAATGGGACTGTAAAATTCCACCCGTGGATTAGCCCCCAGCAAGACTATTCTGTACAATTCCAGGCTCCCAACATCGGAAAATAGCAACGGAAAAGGTACGCGCTGAAAACCTCCATCCTCGTTTGATCATTCTCTGGTGGGGCGGAGGAGGGAGGCCCGATCGTCCCCTGGTGGGGGGGGGGGAGGGAGGCGGGTCAGATGTATCTCCGGTGGCGGGGGGGGGCAGGCCAGATCATTCTCTGGTGGGGGAGGGGGAGGAAGGAGGCCCCATCATTCTCTGGTGAGGTTGGGGGAGAGAGGCCAGATGGATCTCTGGTGGGATGGCGTGGGGGGAGGGGGGGCAGAGGTCCACTGCCACTCTGCGGGCGATTGGTGGAGGGGAAGGGGGCAGGGGGTCATGATCAGTCTGGATAGCCGGGGGGGGCGGGGGGGGGTGGGGGTGGATGGATAAGGGGGACAGTTATGTTGTGGGGTGATGTCTGTGGGGGCCATCGCTCCCGGGCCGCTTTATCCGCTTTTTGCGACCCGGGAGCAATGTGGCAGGGGTGCGTTTTTCAAATTATTTTTTCACCGCGCATGCGCAGTTCAAAGCTCCGATTGAAGCTGCAGCGTTTCGGGCGCGATAAGCCCCGCCCACAGCGCGATTCAGACTCGCGATTTTTTTTAAGGCCAAGTGTATATGAGGGCGCCTGAGAGCAGTTTTCCAAGTCGGATCTGAATTGCGCCCAGATTCAGCACTTAGAATCAAAATGTTGAAATTCGGCCCTAAGGGGTAATTTAGCACGGCCAACCCACCTAACCCACACATCTTTGGACTGTGGGAGGAAACCGGAGCACCCGGAGGAAACCCACACAGACACGGGGAGAACATACACGGTGCACGGTGACTAGCATTGCTGAATCACAGCACCAGGGACCCAAATTCAATTCCGGCCTCAAGTCCCTGTCTGTGTGGAGTTTGCGCGTTCTCCCCGTGTCTGTGTGGGTTTCCTCCGGATGCTCCGGTTTCCTCTCACACTCCAAAAGATGTGCGGGTTAGGTTGATTGGCCATGCTAAATTGCTAGTGTCAGGGGGATTAGCAGGGTAAAGGTGTGCTGTTACAGGAATAGAGCTTGGGTGGGATTGTGGCCAGTACAGACTTGATGGGCCGAATGGTTTTCTTCTACACTATAGGGATTCTATGGTTGTATGATCTGTGAAACCCAACACAGACAGTCACCCAAGGTGGGAATCGAACCCGGGTCCCTGGCGCTGTGAGGCAGCAGTGCTAACCACTGTGCCACCGTGCCACCCGCACCACCGTGCTTTACAGAATGGGGTTAGCACAGTTTGCTGTCCTCTGTAAGATCTTCTTGAGGCTGTAAGAATGCCAGTGTCTGAACGAATCTGCACAAAAAACAACTCTCGATGCAACAACTAAGAAAACGATTTCTGATCCCTTTCGATAGGAGCTCAAGGAGTCATAGGTTGGCTAAAGAATCTTCCAAGCACAGCGGGTTATGATCCAGAAAGGTGCTGCTTGAAACGGAGTGGAAGCAGATACAATGGTAACTTTCAAAAAGGAGTTGGATAAATAATTCAAGGGGTTGACATATCAGAAGACATTAAACTGCTTGGGTTTATACTCGCTGGAGTTTAGAAGGACGAGAGGGGATCTGATCGAGGTATATAAAATTTTAAAAGAGGTATACAAAATTTTAAAATTTTATATGTTTCCCCTTGTGGAGCAATGTCGAACAAGAGGTCACAGGTATAGGTCGAGAGGCGGTAGATTTAAAACTGAGATGAGGAGGAACTACTTCTCGCAGAGGGTGGTGAATTTGTGGAACTCGCTGCCCCATAGCGCGACGGAGTCTGAATCATTGAATGGTTTGAAGAAGGAGGTAGATATATTCCTCATTAAAAAAAAGGAAAGAGGGATATGGGGAACAGGTGGGGAGGTGGATTTGAGACCAGGGAGAGTTCAGCCATGATCTGATTGAGTAGCGGAGCAGGCTTTAACGGCTGAATTTGCCGACTTATTAGTTGGTTTATTAGTCACAAGTCAGGCTTACATTAACACTGCAATGAAGTCACTGTGAAATTCCCCTGGTCGCCACACTTCAGCACCTGTTCGGGTCAATGCACCCTAACCAGCATGGTCTTTCAGACTGTGGGAGGAAACCGGAGCACCCGGAGGAAGCCCACGCAGACACGGGGAGAATGTGCAAACTCCGCACAGAGAGTGACCCAAGCCGGGAATTGAACCCAGGTCCCTGGCGCTGTGAGGCAGCAGTGCTAACCACTGTGCCACCGTGCCGCACATGTGGACGGTGTTATACCCAGTGACGCACGGTGCATTGTTACATAATATACACGGCATTATACCCAGTGACACACAGGGCATTATTATATAATATACACCGGGTTATTTATTTATTAGTAAGTTTATTTATTATATACTTCTGCTCCTAATTCCTATGTTCCGATGAAGCCTTTGCAGGATTTGAAGAAAAAGAGTAGGGTTATGGACCTCAATGGATGGTACTTTCAAAGAGTTTCACATCTTCCTTCAGTGCTGTATCGCTTGGATTTTATGGTTCCCTCTGTTCATCTTCAGACTGAGGAAGACTTGACAGATAGGAGTTACAACCCTCCTGTAAGAAGGGGGCAAAGCTGAGATTCCCCCCCCCCATCGCCTATTGCGAGTGTCTGCGGTAAACTTAGCAGCAGTGCTTCACACAGTGAAATTGATTCAAATTCAAATGCAAGGGTGTATTGCCATGAAGAACAGCAGGGTCCATCCTGTTGCTATGCTGCTCGTGGCAGAGTGTTGCTAGGTTATTCACAATGGGCTGTACACACGGATGAAATAAAGGGCGACGCTGAGGTAATTGGATTACAGAAACACTTGAAAGGAAGAGCTTTACAAATGGCCCAATTCTTCTTCCTATCCATGGTGCCAACCGGTGGTGGTGGGGTTGTGGGGGGAGGGGCGGGGCATGGTAGGGGGAAATAGGAAGAATGGCGGCTGTTCGAGACCAGCGTTGACATTTCTGAATGCTAAACAATACAGCTGTTTCCCTCGAAGCATCTGGCAGCTCCTCACTCATGGGAGTAGGTACAAGCTTAGAACATAGAACATAGAACATTACAGCGCAGTACAGGCCCTTTGGCCCTCGATGTTGCGCCGACCAGTGAAACCAATCTAAAGCCCATCGAACCTACACTATTCCAATATCATCCATATGTTTATCCAATGACCATTTAAATGTCCTCAATGTTGGCATTCCACGCCCTTACTACTCTCTGAGTGAACAAACTACCTCTGACATCTGTCCTATATCTCTCACCCCTCAATTTAAAGCTATGTACCCTCATGCTAGCCATCACCATCCGAGGAAAAAGGCTCTCACTATCCACCCTGTCTAATCCTCTGATCATCTTGTATGCCTCTATTAAGTCACCTCTTAACCTTCTTCTCTCTCACGAAAACAACCTCAAGTCCCTCAGCCTTTCCTCATAAGACCTTCCCACCATACCAGGCAACATCCTGGTAAATCTCCTCTGCACCCTTCCCAATGCTTCCACATCCTTCCTATAATGCGGCGACCAGAACTGTACGCAATACTCCAAGTGCGGCCGCACCAGAGTTTTGTACAGCTGCAACATGACCTCCTGGCTCCGAAACTCAATCCCTCTAACAATAAAAGCTAACACTCTGTACGCCTTCTTAACAACCCTATCAACCTGGGTGCCAACTTTCAGCGATCTATGCACAGGGACACCGAGATATCCACACTACCAAGTATCTTACCATTAGCCTAGTACTCTGTATTCCTGTTACTCCTTCCAAAGTGAATCACCTCACACTTTTCCGCATTGAACTCCATTTGCCACCTCTCAGCCCAGCTCTGCAGCTTATCTATGTCCCTCTATAACCTGCAACAACCTTCCGCACTGTCCACAACTCCACCGACTTTAGTGTCTTCCGCAAATTTACTAACCCATCCTTCTACACCCTCATCCAGGTCATTTATAAAAATGACTAACAGCAGTGGTCCCAAAACAGATCCTTGCGGTACACCACTAGTAACTGAACTCCAGGGTGAACATTTCCCATCAACCACCACCCTCTGTCTTCTTACAGCTAGCCAATTCCTGATCCAAACCACTAAATCACCCTCAATTCCATGCCTCCGTATCTTCTGCAAAAGCTTACGATGGGGAACCTTATCAAACGCTTTACTGAAATCCATATACACCACATCAACTGCTTTACCCTCATCCACCTCTTTGGTCACCTTCTCAAAGAACTCAATAAGGTTTGTGAGGCACGACCTACCCTTCACAAAACCGTGCTGACTATCCCTAATCAAATTATTCCTTTCTAGATGATTATAAATCCTATCTCTTATAATCCTTTCCAAAACTTTTGCCCACAACAGAAGTAAGGCTCACTGGTCTATAATTACCAGGTTTGTCTCTACTCCCCTTCTTGAACAAGGGGACAACATTTGCGATCCTCCAGTCTTCTGGCACTATTCCTGTAGACAATGATGACATAAAGATCAAAGCCAAAGGCTCTGCAATCTCCTCCCTTGCCTCCCAGAGAATCCGAGGATAAATCCCATCCGACCCAGGGGACTTATCTATTTTCACACTTTCCAGAATTGCTAACACCTCCTCCTTATTAACCTCAATCCCGTCTAGTCCAATAGCCTGTATCTCAGTATTCTCCTCAACAACATTGTCTTTTTCCTGCGTGAATACTGATGAAAAGTATTCATTTAGCGCCTCTCCTATCTCTTCAGGTTCCACGCACAACTTCCCACTACTGTCCTTGACTGGCCCTAATCTTACCCTAGTCATTCTTTTATTCCTGACATACCTATAGAAAGCTTTAGGGTTTTCCTTGATCCTACCTGCCAAAGACTTCTCATGACCCCTCCTGGTTCTTCTTAACTCTCTCTTTAGGTCCTTCCTGGCTAACTTGTAACTCTCAAGCGCCCCAACTGAGCCTTCATGTCTCATCTTTACATAAGTCTCCTTCTTCCTCTTCACAAGAGATTCAATGTCTTTTGTAAACCACGGTTCCCTCGCTCGACCACTTCCTCCCTGCCTGACAGGTACATACTTATCAAGGACACCCAGTAGCTGTTCCTTGAACAAGCTCCACATTTCAATTGTGCCCATCACCTGCAGTTTCCTTCCCCAACCTATGCATCCTAAATCTCGCCTAATCACATCATAATTTCCTTTCCCCCAGCTATAACTCTTGCCCTTCGGTATATACCTATCCCTTTCCATCGCTAAAGTAAACGTAACCGAATTGTGGTCACTATCACCAAAGTGCTCACCTACCTCCAAATCTAACACCTGGTCTGGTTCATTACCCAGTACCAAATCCAATGTGGCCTCGCCTCTTGTTGGCCTATCTACATACTGCGTCAGGAAACTCTCCTGCACACATTGGACAAAAACTGACCCCTCTAAAGTACTTGAACTATAGCTTTTCCAGTCAATATTTGCAAAGTTAAAGTCCCCCATAACAACTACCCTGTTACTTTCGCTCCGATCCAGAATCATCTTTGCAATCCTTTCCTCGACATCTCTGGAAGTTTTCGGAGGTCTATAGAAAACTCCCAACAGGGTGACCTCTCCTTTCCTGTTTCTAACCTCAGCCCATACTACCTCAGTAGACAAGTCCTCATCAAACGTCCTTTCTGCCACCGTGATACTGTCCTTGACTAACAATGCCACACCTCCACCTCTTTTACCACCTTCCCTGCTCTCACTGCAACATCTAAACCCCGGAACCTGCAACAACCATTCCTGTCCCTGCTCTATCCATGACTCCGAGATGGCCACAACATCGAAGTCCCAGGTACCAACCCATGCTGCAAGTTCACCCACCTTATTCCAGATGCTCCTGGCATTGAAGTAGACACACTTCAAACCGCCTTCCTGCCTGCCGGTGCACTCCCGCGACGCTGAAACCTTATCCATGACCTCACTACTCTCAACCTCCTGTACACTGGAGCTACAGTTCAGGTTCCCATCCCCCTGCTGAATTAGTTTAAAGCCTCCCGAAGAGCATTAGCAAATTTCCCCCCCAGGATATTGGTACCCCTCTGGTTCAGGTGTAGACCATCCTGTTTGTAGAGGTCCCACCTACCCCAGAATGAGTCCCAATTGTCCAGGTATCTGAAACCCTCCCTCCTGCACCATTCCTGTAGCCACGTGTTCAACTGCTCTCTCTCCCTATTCCTCTCCTCACTAGCACGTGGCACGGGTAACAAACCAGAGATAACAACTCTGTTTGTTCTAGCCCGAAGCTTCCACCCTAACTCCCTGAATTTCTGCCTGACATCCCCATCCCTTTTCCTACCTATGTCTTGGGTGCCGATGTGAACCACGACTTGGGGCTGGTCCCCCTCCCCCTTAAGGATTCTGAAAACACGATCCGAGACATCACGGACTCTGGCACCTGGGAGGCAACACACCAGCCGTGAGTCTCTCTCGTTCCCACAGAATCTCCTATCTATCCCCCTAACTATGGAGCCCCCAATAACTAATGCTAGACTCCTCTCCCCCCTTCCCTTCTCAGCAACAACGACAGACTCTGTCCCAGAGACGTGTACCCCATAGCTTACCCCTGTTAAGTCGATCCCCCAACAGTATCCAAATCGGAATACTTGTTATACAGAGGAACAGGGGATCCAGGGGATCGCTGCTCTGACTGCTTCTTACCCCTTCTAGCCGTCACCCATGTATCATTTCTAGGACTAGCTACCTCCCTGTAGCTTCTATCTATAACTGCCTCTGTCTCCCGGAGTTCTTCCTGTTCCAGCTCCAGATCCCTAACACGATCTTCAAGGAGCTGGAATTGGGTGCACTTCCTACAGGTGTACTCAGCTGGGACACTGGTGTCCATCACCTCAAACATCCCACAGGAGGAACATTGCGCTGCCTGCACTGACATCCCTGCTAACTTCCCTTAATAAGAAACGAAAGAGAGAAAAGAAAAGCTTACCTGCACTCACTCCGAGTCTTTTTTTTTTAGGTTAGAGGAGGGGGGAGGGTGGGAGACTCTACAGGTGTAGAGTCTCGGGTTTCCTCCCCGTTCAAATTTATTGGGCAAAAAACCTTCCCAGACCTCTCTGCGGCCTACTTCCAGTTTCCCGTTTCCTGTTGTACTGGAAACAAAACTCCAACAAAAAGAAATGTAAAAATCAAAGTCTCATACCTTCAGCTCTTCTCACTCGAATCGCTCCCTCTCCTCTTGCTCCGATGTAGCAATGAGGTGGAATTACCTCAAGGTAAGTCCTGTAACTCCTGTAAGAATTACCTCCTGTAATTCCTGTAAGAAATACCTCGAAGGTAAGCCCTGTAAGTCCTGTTAAAAAAAAAACAGAAAAAAAACCTTGGTGCTTTGGGTTTGGCAAGCTCTTGGCAGCACAGCGGCACGCTGGTTAGCACTGCTGCCTCACAGCGGCAAGGACCTGGGTTCGATTTCGGCCTCGGGTGACTATCTGTGGGGAGTTTGCATGTGTTCCCCGGGCAGGATTTTCCAGATGCGCTCACCCCAGAACTGGAAAATGTTGCCCGAGATCAATGGAACCTTGCACGGTCCATCCCCCTCCCTGCATGGTCCATCCCCCTCCCTGCACGGTCCATCCCCCTCCCTGCACGGTCCATCCCCCTCCCTGCACGGTCCATCCCCCTCCCTGCATGGTCCATCCCCCTCCCTGCATGGTCCATCCCCCTCCCTGCATGGTCCATCCCCCTCCCTGCCCACTACGATTCCCGTGGGCTGGCGGGATGGGAACAGTTTCCCCACTCCCTCCGCCCCCACTCCTACGCACCCCCCCCCTCCCCCCCCCCCCCCCACCGCCATGTCTGCGTAGGTTTCCTCCCACACTCCAAAGATGTGCAGGTTAGGTGGATTGGCCTTGCTAAGTTGTCTTTTAGTGTCCAAAGATGTGCACGTTAGGTGGATTGGCCATGCTAAATTGTCCCTTAGAGTCCAAAGATGCGCAGGTTAGGTAGATTGGCCATGCTAAATTGCCCTGTGGTGTCCAAAGTTGTGTAGGTTAGGAGGATTAGCGGGGTAAATACATGCAGTTACAGGAAAGGGCCTGGGTGGGAAGCTCTGTCGGAGAGTTGGTGCAGGCTCGATGGGTTGAATGGCCTCCTTCTGCACTGTAGGGATTCTATGATTCTATGAGCTGCTCTCATATCCGGGCCGACTCAACGAGAGTTGACAAGCTCCCTGAGCAAAATTGTCCGAGAGCTCGATTTTCCCCCTTGGTGCACACAGCGCGTGGACTTTTCCTCGTGCCTGTACATGCCTACTCACCTGTGCAAAGGCCCAATTCCGTCTTCCGCAGCCAATGGCGCCCGCAATGCTTCTCCCCAGGGGGGCACCTCGTGCGAGTCCAGCGAGCTGGTGAGTGCAGCCATTCACCGACCAGAGATGTCAGCGGTAAGGGGGCACCGGTTGTCCAACTGTTCTCCTCCACTAGGAGGTGACCGTCTTCGTGGGCTCAGGTGGAGCCAATTTTAGAGCCCTTTCGATACAAACTGCCTGACCTGGGGTGGCACGGTGGCACAGTGGGTTAGCACTGCTGCCTCACAGTGCCAGGGGACCCGGGTTCGATTCCCGGCTTGGGTCACTGTCTGTGCGGAGTTTGCACGTTCTCTCCGTGTCTGCGTGGGTTTCCTTCGGGTGCTCCGGTTTCCTCCCACAGACCAAAGAAGTGCTGGTTAGGGTGGGTTGGCCATGCTAAATTGACCCTAATTTCGGGGAGATTAGCTAGGGTATATATTTGGGGTTACGGAAATAGGTCCTGGGTAGGATTGTGGCCGGTACAGACTCGATGGGTCGAACGGCCTCCCTCTGCACTGTAGGGATTCTATGATTCTTCTATGATTCTAGAGCTCTGAGCTGGAGTGAGAGACAATAGCACCGATTTTACGATACTGAGGCAAGGCAGAAAAGTACACAAAGCAAGATAAACCACAGCCCCGGGTGTACTTGAATGGTTACACAATTTGATACGTATGTGCATTATCCCAACACTCCCTCTCCACTGAAACCACGGGGGAAATAAAAAAGCATTTAAAGAAGGCAAAAGCGTATTGTAGTTTATTTTTTAAAAGAGCGCTTTGATTTTTCTTGCGACTTATATCTCTGGAGCTTTTAAAAATGCTCTTTGTTGTTCGATCAGATCTGATTACTTTGAATGGACGGGAGTGAAGCTGTGAGTGCACGTGGAAGGAAGCGGCACTTGGAGTTTTTGAAGCACGTCACACAACTTCCCCTCGCGTGGTATCTTAGCTTTGACAGCGAGACCCAGACGTGGAGGATAGGAGCAGGGGTAAATCGTTCAGCTCTCCGAACCTGGTAGGTAGCAGTGCTAACCACTGTGCCACTGTGCCGCCCAACATGATCATGGTTGATCCTCTATTTCAGCACAAACCCCAGTGCTCTCCCCTTGTCACCGTTAGAGTCTAGAAATGTGGGCGGCACAGTGGTACAGTGGTTAGCACGGCTGCCTCACAGCGCCAGGGATCCGGGTTCAATTCCTGACTTGGGTCACTGTCTGTGTGGAGTCTGCACGTTCTCCCCGTGTCTGCGTGGGTTTCCTCCGGGTGCTCCGGTTTCAAAAGAACAAAGAACAAAGAAAATTACATAACAGGAACAGGCCCTTTGGCCCTCCAAGCCTGCACTGACCATGTTGCCCGACTGCAATAAAACCCCCTACCCTTCCGGGAACCATATCCCTCTATTCCCATCCTATTCATGTATTTGTCAAGACGCCCCTTAAAACTCACTACCGTATCCACTTCCACTACCTCCCCCGGCAACGAGTTCCAGGCACCCACTACTCTCTGTGTAAAAAACTGCTTCGTACATCTCCTTTAAACCTTGCCCCTCGCACCTTAAACCTATGCCCCCGAGTAATTGACTCTTCCACCCTGGGAAAAAGCTTCTGTCTATCCATTCTGTCCATGCCTCTCATAATCTTGTAGACTTCTATCAGGTCTCCCCTCAACTTCCGTCACTCCAGTGAGAGCAAATCAAGTTTCTCCAACCTCTCCTCATAGCTAATGCCCTCCATACCAGGCAACATCCTGGTAAATCTTTTCTGTACCCTTTCCAAATCCTCCACATCCTTCTGGTAGTGTGGCGACCAGAATTGAACACTATATTCCAAGTGTGGCCTACCTAAGGTTCTATAAAGCTGCAACATGACTTGCCAATTTTTAAACTCAATACCCCGGCCGATGAAGGCAGGCATGCCGTATACCTTCTTGACTACCTTCTCCATCTGCATTGCCACTTTCAGTGACCTGTGTACCTGTACACCCAGATCCCTTTGCCTATCAATACTCTTAAGTGTTCTGCCATTTACTGTATATTTCCTATCTGTATTAGACCTTCCAAAATGCATTACTTCACATTTGTCCAGATTAACTCCATCTGCCATCTCTCCGCCCAAGTCTCCAACTGATCTATATCCTGCTGTATCCTCTGACGGTCCTCATCGCTATCCGCAAATCCACCAACCTTTGTGTCGTCCGCAAACTTACTAATCAATCCAGTCACATTTTCCTCCAAATCATTGATATATATTACAAACAGCAAAGGTCCCAGCACTGATCCCTGAGGAACACCACTTGTCACAGCCCTCCATTCAGAAACGCACCCTTCCACTGCTACCCTCTGTTTTCTTTGACCGAGCCAGTTTTGTATCCACCTTGCCAGCTCACCTCTGATCCCATGCGACTTCACCTTCTGCACCAGTCTGCCATGAGGGACCTTGTCAAAGGCCTTACTGAAGTCCATGTAGACAACATCCACTGCCCTACCCTCATCAATCATCTTCGTCACTTCCTCGAAAAATGCATTCAAGTTCGTGAGACACGACCTCCCCTTCACAAAACCATGTTGCCTCTCACTAATACGTCCACTTATTTCCGAGTGGGAATAAATCCTATCTTGAAGAATCCTCTCCAATAATTTCCCCTCCACTGATGTAAGGCTCACTGACCTGTAATTACCTGGATTATTCTTGCTACCCTTCTTAAACAAAGGAACAACACTGGCTATTCTCCAATCCTCTGGGACCTCCCCCGTAGCCAGTGAGGATACAAAGATTTCTCTCAAGGTCCCAGCAATTTCCTCCCTCGCCTCTCTCAATATTCTGGGGTATATCCCATCAGGCCCTGGGGACTTGTCGACCTTAATGTTACTCAAGAACCCCAATACCTCCTCCTTTTTGATCTCAACATGACTCCCATAGTCCAAAGATGTGTGAGTTAGGTGGATTGACCATGCTAAATTGCCCCTTAGTTACAGGGGGATTAGCAGGGTAAATATTTGGGTTACGGGAATAGGGCCTGGGTGGAATTGTGGTCGGTGCAGACTCGATGGGCTGAATGGCCTTTTTCTTCACTGCAGGATTCTATTCGAATAAATCTATTTTTTTAGTTGTTAAGTACACTCAGTGACTTGGCCTTCACAGCCTTCTGTAGTCGAGAATTCCATAGGCTCACCATCCTCTTAGTGAAGAAAAGTTTAAAGTTTTAACGTTTATTCATTAGTTCACAAGTAGGCTTACATTAACACTGCAATGAAGTTACTGTGAAAATCCCCTAGTTGCCACACTCCGGCACCTGTTCGGGTACACTGAGGGGCAATTTAGCACGGCCAATGCACTTAACCAGCACGTCTTTCAGACTGTGGGAGGAAACAGGAGCACCTGGAGGAAACCCGTGCAGACACGGGGAGAACATGCAGACACCACACAGACAGTGACCCAAGCGGGGAATTGAACCCGGGTCCCTGGCGCTGTGAGGCAGCAGTGCCAACCACTGTGCCACCGTTTCTCCTCCTCTCAGTCCTAAATGGTCTACCCCGTATCCTGAGACTGTGACCCCTTGTTCTCGATCCTTCCAGCCAGAGGAAGCAACATCCCTGCATCCAGTCTGTCCAGCCCCGTCAAAATTTTATGTGCTCCAATTAGATCCTCCCTCATTCTTTTAAACTCCAGTGAATCCAGCTCACCCTATCTCCCCTCATACAACAATCCTGCCATCCCAGGAATCAGTCTTGTGAATTCCTCTGCACTCCCTCCATGGCAAGTGTACCCTTTCTTCGATAAGAAGACCAAAACAACACACAATGTTCACAGCGCCAGGGTCCCTGGGTTCGATTCCCGGCTTGGGTCACTATCTGTGTGGAGTTTGCACATTTTCCCCGTTTCTGCGTGGGTTTCCTCCGGGTGCTCCGGCTTCCTCCCACAGACCGAAGATGTGCCGGTTGGGTTGATTGACCACGCTAAACTACCCCTTCGCGTCCCGGGATGCGTAGGTTAGAGGGATTAGCTGGGTAAATATGTGGAGTTACGGGGAAAGGGCCTGGGTGGGATTCTGGCCGGTGCAGACTCGATGGGCCGAATGGCCTCCTTCTGCATTGTGGGGTTTCTATGATTTCTATGAGACATGGCCTGACTAAGGCCCTGTGTAGCTGTGGTAAAACAACCTTGTTCCTGCGCTCAAATCCTTTGCAATGAGGGTTAACATGCATTCCTTGCTGTACCTGCACGTTCGCTT
Source organism: Mustelus asterias (assembly GCF_964213995.1). Classification (NCBI taxonomy): domain Eukaryota; kingdom Metazoa; phylum Chordata; class Chondrichthyes; order Carcharhiniformes; family Triakidae; genus Mustelus; species Mustelus asterias. Next base: position 10,821,128 of record NC_135829.1, read on the forward strand.
CAAGTTACAGGGTGTACCAGGCCCCTCTGTATGTCAACATTTCCAAACCTATCCCCATTTATATAATACTCTGCCATTGGGTTTTGCCCTCTGAAGTGGACAGCTTCACATTTATCTGCGTTACACCACACCTGAAACATATTTGTCCACTCACTCAACTTGTCGAAATTAGCTTGAAAACCCTTGATATCCTCCTCACCCACTCACATTCCCAACAAGTTTCATGTCATCAGGAAACTTGGAAATATTACATTTTGTTCCCTCAGCCAAATCATTGATATATATTGTGAATAACTGGGGCCAAATAATGGGTTAACATCAGTCTTTTGTATGCATTCATTTTCATTCCCCATAGATATGGGCGGCACGGTAGCACAGTGGCTAGCACTGCTGCTTCACAGCTCCAGGGTCCCGGGTTCGATTCCCGACCCGGGTCACTGTCTGTGTGGAGTTTGCACATTCTCCTCGTGTCTGCGTGGGTTTCCTCCGGGTGCTCCGGTTTCCTCCCACAGTCCAAAGATGTGCGGGTTAGGTTGATTGGCCAGGTTAAAAAAAAAAAATTGCCCCTTAGAGTCCTGGGATGCGTAGGTTAGAGGGATAAGTGGGTAAAATATGTGGGGGTAGGGCCTGGGTGGGATTGTGGTCGGTGCAGACTCGATGGGCCGAATGGCCTCCTTCTGCACTGTAGGGTTTCTATGATTTCTATTTCTAGATGTTAAAAGCAGAGATGCAGAAACAGCAATTTCTCATAGGCAGTGCAGAAGGAGGCCATTTGGCCCATCAAGCCTGCACTGACCACAATCCCAACAATTCTTGTAACCCCACTTATTTACCCTGCTAGTTAGTCCCCCTGAGCGGGCGGCACGGTGACACAGTGGTCAGCACTGCTGCCTCACAGCGCCAGGGACCCGGGTTCAATTCCAGCCTCGGGTAACTGTCTGTGTGGAGTTTGCACATTCTCCCCGTGTCTGCGTGGGTTTCCTCCGGGTGCTCCGGTTTCCTCCCACAGTCCAAAGATGTGCCGGTTCGGAGGATTGGCCATGCTAAATTACCCCTTAGTGTCAGGGGGACTGGTTAGGGTAAATGCATGGAGTTATGGGGATAGGGCCTGGGTGGGATTGTGGTTGGTGCAGACTCAATGGGCCAAATGGCCTCCTTCTGCACTGTAGGATTCTATGATTCTATTCTATGACACTAAAGGGCAATTTAGCATGGCCAATCCACCTACCTGCACATCTTTGGATTGTGGGAGGAACCGGAGCACCTGGAACCCATAACCTGACATATTTGTGCCATTAATCCCTCTAACGTACGCATCTTGGGACACCAAGGGTCAATTTACCATGGCCAGTCCACCTAACCAGTGCATCTTTGGACTGTGGGAGGAAACTGGAGCACCCGGAGGAAATCCATGCAGACATGGGGAGAACGTTCAGACTTCACACAGACAGTGACCCGAGGTTGGAATTGAACTCGAGTCCCTGGCACTGTGAGGCAGCAGTGCTAACCACTGTGTCACCGTGCTGCCCCGCTGTGCTGCCCGCTTCAATCACTGTCAACTTCCGCTCCTTAATTGTGGGGAGGTGGGGTGGAGGGAGCAAGTGTGGGTGTGTTGAGGGGAGGGAGGGGAAAAAGAAGGAAGAAGGAAAGAAGGGAGGGGGTGGAAAAGGGGAAGGAAGTGGGTAAGAAGGGAAAGGGATGATGGTTAAGCAGGGGAGGGGAAATAGGCAAAAAGGGGTGAGAGGGAGAAGGAAGAAGGGGAAAAGGGATAGAAAGGGGAAAAATATGTGGAAGAGGGGAATGAGGGAGAGGGATGGGGTGAAGTGGGGAAGATAGATGGAGAGGGGAAACTGGGAGGGGGAGCAAAGGAGGGAGAAGGAAAAAGAGGAGAGGAATGGGGGAGAGATGAGAGGGGGGAAAGGGGGGAAAGGGGGGAAGGGAGGGAATGGAGAAAGAGAGGAAATGATGAGAAGAAGAGGTGGAAGAGGGAGAAAGAGGGGTCGGGGGAGTAACAGGGTAAGAGGGGGGACAATGGGGGAAAAGAGGGGGGGCAGGAGGAAGAGGGGAAGGAGGGAAGACTGGGAAGAATGAGGAATAGGTGGAAGAGGGGGAAGGAGAGGGAATTGGCGAAAGGGGGAAGGAGGGGCACGGAGGGGATGAAGGGGGAAACAGGGCGGGAGACAGGAAACAGAGGGAGTGGGGAAGAGAAGGTAGGAGAAGGAAAAAGAGGGGGAGGAATGAGGGAGAGGTGAAAGAGGGGAGGGAGGGGAAAGAGGAGGAGGGAATGGGGTAGAGAAAAATAGAACTTGGGCGGGGTTTGACGGCGTTTACGAAAATCTCGCCTGAGGTCAACAGACATTTCTGTTGTCCACCCCTCGCCCGCTCCGATTCTGTGGTGGGCGGGACGGTAGAATTCCGGCGCCTATTTTTGTACAGTGCTTGACCAACCACAAAATTCCCAAATTGGAATACAATCAATTCCGAGCTTTTTGTGAGGATTGGCCATTCTGTAATGATGGGAACCAACGTGAACTTGGCAAGGTCTCTCCTTAGCAACGTGTCAAATCATCTTCTTTTTAATGACGAGGGGAAAATATTGGACAGGGAATGGCGGGAAGCCTTCTTCAGAACAGCAGCAAATGCGAGTCTTTGTTACCCAGCCATGGTGGCACAGTGGTTAGCTCTGCTGCCTCACAGCGACAGGGACCCGGGTTCGATTCCTGGCTTGGATCACTGTCTGTGCGGAGTCTGCACGTTCTCCCCTGTGGGTTTCCTCCGGGTGCTCCGGTTCCCTCCCACATTCTGAAAGACGTGCTGTTTAGGTGCATTGACCCGAACAGGTGCTGGACTGTGGCGACTAGGGGAATTTCACAGTAACTTCATTGCAATGTTAATGTCAGCCTTACTTGTGACTAATAAATAAACTTTACAACCAATGGGACATCGGACTAACAGAGACAAAACTGGATCCATTTGAAAACTCTTACCCACAAACTTCAGATCTGCAGTGGAACAGAAAGGTCTTACAGGAGCGGTTAGGGGGGCATCTGGAAAAACGTATTATGTTTCAGACGAGCGGTTGGCCTTTCATCTCCCCTTGCCTTTTCTGCCTTTTTTCCTATCATGCGGGCAAAAACTTTTCATCACAGCACTTGTAATATTCATAAATAAATCATATATTTATAATGAAATACCATAAAGTATTTCCAAAGCCTTTGCCTTGTGGACTCCCTCAAGGGAAGATGCAGGAATCAAAGTATTTTCCTTCGTTTCCCCAAGGAACTGCCCCCCCCCCCCACACCCCCCCGCCTCCCCCACCCCCAGTGGATGAAGGCTTGGGAAAATTCTCAGTTCTCTGCATGCTCTAAGGTGTCCATTATCAAATATACAGTGCCTTTTATTCCAGGCACCACAATGCTTTGATCCAAAGTACTTTCAAGTTAAACTGGTTGGATTTTACTTTATTATTTGTTACCCATTCTCCATCGCGAGGGCCAGTGGTCATTTCGCTTTGGGAACTTCTCCGAGACATTTAGAAACTTCGCATGTGCTTTGAAACTCGTAGAAAAGCTTTTATCTGCATTGCAAACCTTCGGATTATTTGGAAATCAGTTTGCTGAAGTGCGATAGTCGTGGGATGGTGGGAACCTTCGAAGTTTTAGATAAATATTATATTTCAAATATAAAGGTATCTGGTAAGGTCGCATGGAGTCAGTGAGGTTTACAGCATGGAAACAGGCCCTTCGGCCCAACTTGTCCATGCTGCCCTTTTTTTTAACAACTAAGCTAGTCCCAATTGCCCGCGTTTGGCCCATATCCCTCGATAGCCATCTCACTCATATAACTGTCTAACCGCTTTTTAAAAGAAAAAATTGTACCCACCTCTATTACTACCCCTGGCAGCTTGTTCCAGACACTCACCACCCTGTGTGTGAAAAAAATGTCCCTCTGGACCCTTTTGTATCTCTCCCCGCTCACCTTAAACCTATGCCCTCAAGTTTTAGACTCCCCGACCTCTGGGAAAAAATGTTGACTATCTCGCTGATCTATGCCCCTCATTATTTTATAGACCTCGATAAGATCATGCCTAAGCCTTCTACGCTCCAGAGAAAAAAGTCCCAGTCCATTCTAGCCTCTCCTTATAGCTCAAACCACCAAGTCCCGGTCGCATCCTAGTAAATCTTTTCTGCACTCTTTCTAGTTTAATAATATCCTTTCTATAATAGGGTAGCCAGAACTGCACAGAGTATTCCAAGTGTGGCCTCACCAATGTCTTGTATAACTTCAACAAGACGTCCCAACTCCTGTACTCAATCCCCACGCGTGCTACCATATTTGCAAAATGTATAGGGTGGCACGGCAGCACAACGGTTAGAACTGCTGCCTTACAGCGCCAGGGCCCCGGGTTCAGTTGGGTCACTGTCCGTGCGGAGTCTGCACGTTCTCCCCGTGTCTGCGTGGGTTTCCTCCGGGTGCTCCGGTTTCCTCCCACAGTCTGAAAGACATGCTGGTTAGGTGCATTGGCTATGCTAAATTCTCCCTCAGTGTACCCGAACAGGCGCCGGAGTGTGGCGACTAGGGGATTTTCACAGTAACTTCATTGCAGTGTAAACGTAAGCCTACTTGTGACACTAATAAATAAATGATCTTTTAAATTTTATTTTTAAACTGTGTCCTCTGATTCTAGTCTGTCTCTCAAGGGGAAAAATCCTTTCAACATTCACACTGCCAAGTCCTCTCATGATTTTGATTTGATTTGTTTTATTATTGTTACATAAATAATCAATGAACAGTGAAAAGTATTGTTTCTTGTGCGCTATACAGACAAAGCATACTGTTCATAGAGTACATAGGGGAGAAGGAAAGGAGAGGATGCAGTATATTGTCAGAATATAGTTGCTGTTACAGCTAGGGTGGAGAGAAAGATGATGGTCCACTCCTGCTTCTAGTTTCTATGGTTTCCTTCGGCTGCTCCGGTTTTCTCCCACACTCCAAAGATAAGACCATAAGACCATTAGATATAGGAGCAGAATGAGGCCATTCTGCCCATCGAGTCTGCTCCGCCATTCAATTATGGCTGATATTTTTCTCATCCCCATTCTCCTGCCTTTCCCCCATAATCCCTGATCCCCTTATTGATCAAGAAGCTATCGAGCTCTGTCTTAAAGACACTCAATGACCCGGCCTCCACAGCCCTCTGCGACAATGAGTTCCACAGATTCGCCACTCTCTGGCTGAAGAAATTGTCCATCTGTCTCTAACTGTCTTGGGGATGGCCTCCTCCATGATAATAACACTCATCAAACCCATGTGGCTGATGATTTCTCTTTTCCTTTTCTCAGAACGATTTCTTGATACTTTGTGAAGTTTAGGTAAATTGGCCATGCTAAATTGCCCTTTAGGTGTCTCAAGATGTGTAGGTTATGCCGACTGGCCATGCTAAATTGCCTCTTACTGTCAGGGGGATTCGTGATTTGATTTGATTTGATTTATTATTGTCACCTGTATTAACATACAGTGAAAAGTATTGTTTCTTGCGTGCTATACAGACAAAGCATACCGTTCATAGAGAAGGAAATGAAAGAGTGCAGAATGTAGTGTTACAGTTATAGCTAGGGTGTAGAGAAAGATCAACTTAATGCAAGGTAGGTCCATTCAAAAGTCTGACAGCAGCAGGAAAGAAGCTGTTCTTGTGTCAGTTGGTACATGACCTCAGACATTTGTATCTTTTTCCTGATGGAAGAAGGTGGAAGAGAGAATGTCCGGGGTGCGTGGGTCCTTAATTATGCTGGCTGCTTTGCCGAGGTCACGGGAAGTGTAGACAGAGTCAATGGATGGGAGGCTGGTTTGCGTGATGGATTGGGCTACATTCACAACTTTTTCTAGTTTCTTGCGGTCTTGGGCAGAGCAGGAGCCATACCAAGCTGTGATACAACCAGAAAGAATGCTTTCCATGGTGCATCTGTAAAAGTTGGCGAGAGTCGTAGCGGACATGCCAAATTTCCTTAATCTTCTGAGAAAGTAGAGGCATTGGTGGGCTTTCTTAACTATAGTGTCGCCATGGGGGGGGACAAGGACAGGTTGTTGGTGATCTGGACACATAAAAACTTTAAGGTTTCGACCGTTTCTACTTCATCTCCATTGATGTAGACAGGGGCATGTTCTCCTTTACGCTTCCTGAAGTCGATGACAATCTCCTTCGTTTTGTTGACTTTGAGGGAGAGATTATTGTTGCCGCACCAGTTCACCAGATTCTCTATCTCATTCCTGTACTCTGACTCGTCATTGTTTGAGATCCGACCCATTACAGTGATGTCATCAGCAAACCTGAAATTGGAGGGGAATTTGGCCACACAGTCATAGTGGGGTTGCAGGGAGAGGGCCTGAGTGGGATTGGTGTCTCTGTGCAGGCTCGATGAGCCTCCTTCTGTTGGGATTCGATGATTTCTGCCACGTGATATCTTCTGAAACATAATTTGAGATTCATTCAGCACTGACAAGAAGATTGTGCATGTCTTTCATGCAACTCGTTGTTGTAAACCACAGAAACCCTCTGAGTGAAATAAATGCCCACGCCATTATTTCATATCTGCCCTCGGGATGGTGTGATTAGCGCAGAGATAGGTATGACATTGAATTTTAGTAGCGCCTGGAGCCCAGCAGCATTTTCAGCTTTTGTGGTATATTTTTTTGCCTATGCGGCTAGTCTGGTTTTTGGTCTGTTTTGAGATTAGCCTTCCACGTTTCCCCAAAGCAGAGAAGATCAAGAGACTGAGTATTAGCGGGGCAAATGTTGGCAAAGACCAGGGTCGTGGACAGTGCTGCTGGTGCCACCAAGAATAAAGCTGACGGTGGTGAGGCCATGGTGAGGTGATGAGCCAGGTCCCTACCTGGGCAGAGTCTGCACGTTCTCCCCGTGTCTGCGTGGGTTTCCTCCGGGTGCTCCGGTTCCCTCCCACACTGCAAAAATGTGCGGCTTAGGTGGGTTGGCGATGCTAAATTGTCCCTTAGTGTCCAAAGATGTGCAAGATAGGTGGGTTGGCCATGCTAAATTGACCCTAGTATCAGGGGGAATTAGCAGGGTAAATATGAGGGGTTTACGGGAGTAGGACCTGGGTGGGATTGTGGTCAGTGTAGACTCGATGGGCTGAATGGCCTCCTTCTGCACTGTAGAAATTCTATGATTCTATGAAAAACCAGCGAGCGTGATCTTACCAGCCGTTCACCCCACACTCCGGCTGCAGCGAGGTCGGAGAATCTGGCGCCCAGCCAAATCTCTGTTCAGTGCAGCGGGATGGGAAAATCCTGCTTGGACGAACGGCCGTAACATTCCGGCCAGCCTGTTTATGGCAACATCTGTACTTAGTGTTTTCCCACTCCAGAGGCAACGTCCCTGGACACAAAATTGAGGCTGATTCTGGCGGGAACACTGCAGGTGCTGCCTTGTAGAAAAGGCATTGAACCCAACGCCCGACCGCGCTCTCCCAGGCGAATATAACATATACCCCAGTTCTAATTCCAAAGGACAGCATTGGAGTTCTCCCTGTCCTCAATCGCCAATATTTAACCCTCACGGGGCGGCACGGTAGCACAGTGGTTAGCACTGCTGCTTCACAGCTCCAGGGTCCCGGGTTCGATTCCCGGCTCGGGTCACTGTCTGTGTGGAGTTTGCACATTCTCCTCGTGTCTGCGTGGGTTTCCTCCGGGTGCTCCGGTTTCCTCCCACAGTCCAAAGATGTGCGGGTTAGGTTGATTGGCCAGGTTAAAAATTGCCCCTTAGAGTCCTGGGATGTGTAGGTTAGAGGGATTAGCGGGTAAAATGGGTGGGGCCTGGGTGGGATTGTGGTCGGTGCAGACTCGATGGGCCGAATGGCCTCCTTCTGCACTGTAGGGTTTCTATGATTTATTCTATGATTTAAAAGCATCGCCAAAAACAAAAACAGATGACACAACCATTAGAGATGGTGGGATCGTGCTGTGCACAAATTGGTTGTCGTGTTTTCTACATGGGAGGGCAAAAGGGCATCAACTCTCCAACAGGGCATCCCACACACACCCTAACCTTGTAACGCCATCTATATACCTGTTAATTCCCCTCACCTCGACACAAAGAGGCAATTTAGCATGCCCAATCAACCACGTACATGATTTTGTAGGGGGCTGAGTAAACTTATTATATAGACCTTTATCACGGATGATTATTCGTGCAGTCCCTCCTTCTCAAGCTTGCCTCTTACTTGAGGTGTGGTAATCTTCAGGTTAGACCAGCAGTCAGCTCTCCCCCTCAAATAGGGAGAGAGCAGCCTATGGTCATTTGGGACTATGGCAATATTACTTTTGGGACGGCACGACGGTGCAGTGGTTAGCTGCTTCACAGCGCCAGGGACCCAGATTCGATTCCGGCCTCGAGTGACTGTCTGAGTGGATTCTGCACATTCTCCCTGTGTCTGTGTGGCTTTCCTCCGGGTGCTCCGGTTTCCTCCCACAGTCCAAAGATGTGCAGATTAGGTGGATTGATAGACGGGTTGGCCATGCTAAATTGCTGCTTAGTGTCCCAAGATATGCGGGTTAAGTGGATTGGCCATACTAAATTGTCTCTTAGTGTCCAAAGATGTGCAGATTAGGTGGATTGGCCATACTAAATTGTCTCTTAGTGTCCAAAGATGTGCAGGTTAGGTGGATTGGCCATACTAAATTGTCTCTTAGTGTCCAAAGATGTGCAGGTTAGGTGGATTGGCCATACTAAATTGTCTCTTAGTGTCCAAAGATGTGCAGATTAGGTGGATTGATAGACGGGTTGGCCATGCTAAATTGCTGCTTAGTGTCCCAAGATATGCAGGTTAAGTGGATTGGCCATACTAAATTGTCTCTTAGTGTCCAAAGATGTGCAGGTTAGGTGGATTGGCCATACTAAATTGTCTCTTAGTGTCCAAAGATGTGCAGGTTAGGTGGATTGGCCGTGCTGAATTGTCTTTTACTGTCCAAAGATGTGCAAGTTAGCTGGATTGACCATGTTAAATTATCCTTTAGTGTCCAAAGATGTGCAGGTTAGGTGCATTGGCCATTCTAAGTTGCCCTTTAGTGTCCAAAGATCTGCAGGTTAGTTGGATTGGCCATGCTAAATTGTCTCTTACTCTCAAAAGATATGCAAGTTAGGTGGATTGGCCATGTTAAGTTACCCCTTATTGTCCAAAGATGTGCAGGTTAGGTGGATTGGCCATTCTAAGTTGCCCTTTAGTGTCCAAAGATGTGCAGGTTACATGGATTGGCCATGCTAAATTATCCCTTAGTGTCCAAAGATGTGCAGGTTAGGTGGATTGGCCATGCTAAATTGCCCCTTAGTGTCCAAAGATGTGCAGGTTACATGGATTGGCCATGCTAAATTGCCCCTTAGTGTCCAAAGATGTGCAGGTTACATGGATTGGCCATGCTAAATTGCCCCTTAGTGTCCAAAGATGTGTAAGTTAGGTGGATTAGCCATGCTAAATTGCCCCTTCGTGTCCCAAATTGTATAGGTAAAATGGGTTAGGGGTTAAGGGGATTGGGTGGCTAGTGGTAAAATGCTGAGTTGGTGTAGATTCAATGGGCTGAATGGCCTCTGTGCCTTGTAGGGATTGCCACTTTTACTGACAGGATTGTGATCAAACCTTGGGGGACAAACTCAAAGATCCACCAACTTAAAGCTTCAAAACAACAGACATAATCCCAAGAAGGGAAAATGATTAAAATTAATTGGGCCAAAATTGTAGCTTTGCTTTCTTGCTGTGTTTTGCTCCGCATTTCAGGTCGGGATAATCCAAAATGTTTGGACGCGGTTCAGTTCCTCAAGTCAGAATGTATCCAAATTGTCAGGACCACATGGTGTGACAGGCAGCTCTGCAGAATCCGACAGAACTAGAGGTAGGCGGTGAGGCAGGGCAAGGCAGGCAACTCATCAATGGCAGATCATTATCGGGCAACTCTTTAATAAAACATGGTCTTCTGGTGCGGGGGCCTTACTCCGTGTCTTCAACTGCTACGGTTGTGGAAGCAGAACTGATGTGCAAAGCTTCTTATTTCACCCAGGATTAATGTGCTTAAAACCTGAGCCCATGCGCAATGCCTCATCCGTCACACGCTTACTGGCACATCCATGGTGCATCATGGGGCAGGTCAACGGGGAAAGTTGGAAAGAGCCGGGCCGGGGAGAAAGTTAAAGTTTAAAGTTAAAATTGATGTATTAGTGTCACAAGTAGGCTTCCTTAACACTGCAATGAAGTCAATGTGAAAATCCCCTCGTCGCCACACTCCGGCGCCTGATCGGATACACTGAGGGAGAATTTAACATGGCCAATCCACATAGAATCATAGAATCCCTACAGTGCAGAAGGAGGCCATTTAGCCCATTGAGTCTGCAGCGACCACAATCCCATCCAGGCCCTATCCCCGTAACCCCTATATGGGGAGGCAATGGCCCAGTGGTATTATCACTAGACTATTAATCCAGAAACTCAGCTAATGTCCTGGGGACCCGGGTTCGAATCCCGCCACAGCAGATGGTGGAATTTGAATACAATAAAAAAACGCCTGGAATTAAGAATCTACTGATGACCATGAAACCATTGTCGATTGTCGGAAAAACCCATCTGGTTCACTAATGTCCGTTAGGGAAGGAAATCTGCCATCCTTACCCGGTCTGGCCTACATGTGACTCCAGAGCCACAGCAATGTGGTTGACTCTCAACTGCCATCGGGCAACTAGGGATGGGCAATAAATGCTGGCCCAGCCAGCGACACCCATGTCCCACAAATGAATGAAAAAAAACCCACATATTTACCCTGCTAGCTCCCCTGACACTAAGGGGCAATTTAGCATGGCCAATCCACCTAACCCGCACAGGTTTGGACTGTGGGAGGAAACCGGAGCCCCCGGAGGATGGTATCGTTAGTTTTAAAGTTTTTTAAAAGTTTATTTGCTCGTGTCACAAGTAGGCTTACATTAACACTGCAATGAAGTTACTGTGAACATCTCCAAGTCACCACACTCCGGCATCACCTGTTCGGTACACTGAGGGAGAATTTAAAGTTTAAAGTTTATTTAGTATTGTTACAAGTAGGCTTATGTTAACACTGCAATGAAGGTATTGTGAAAATCCCCTAGTCACCACACTCCGGCGCCTGTTTGGGTACACTGAGGGAGAATCTAAAGTTTGTTAATCATTGTTACAAGTTAACTTAGAATTCCTACAGTGCAAAAGGAGGCTATTCGGCCCATTGAGTCTGCACCAACCACAATCTCACCCAGGCCCGATTCCCGCAATCCCACATATTTACTCTGCTAATCCCCCAGACACTAGGATCAATTTAGCATGGCCAATCAAACCAATCTGCACATTTTTGGACTGTGGGAAGAAACTGGAGGAAACCCACGCAGACACGGGGAGAATGTGCAAACTCCACACAGACAGTGACCTGAGGCCGGAATTGAACCCAGGTTCCTGGCGCTGTGAAGGCAGCAGTGCTAACCACTGTGCCACCGTGCCGCCTGCCTTTCCAGCACGTCTTTTGGACTGTGGGGAGAAACCAGATGAAACCCACGCAGAGAACATGCAGACTCCGCACAGACAGTGACCCAAGCTGGGAATCAAATCCAGGTCCCTGGCGCTTACATTAACACTGCAGTGAAGTTACTGTGAAAATCCCCTATTCGCCACACTCTGGCGCCTGTTCGGGTACACTGAGGGAGAATTTAAAGTTTAAAGTTTATTTATTAGTGTCACGAGTAGGCATACATTAACACTGCAGTGAAGTGACTGTGAAAATCCCTGAGTCACCGCACTCCAAGAACACCGAGGGAGAATTTAGCATGGCCAATGCACCTAACCAGCACATCTTTCAGATTGTGGGAGGAAATCAGAAGAAACTCATGCAGAAGAATGTGCAAACTCCACACAGACAGTGACCCAAGCCAGGAATTGAACCAGGTTCCCTGGCTCAGTGAAGCAGCAGTGCTAACCACTGTGCTACCATGCCACCTCAATGTGAGCTGCGAGTGGTACCATAAAGAGAACTAAAGAAGATGGAAGAAAGCCGACAGCACCCTCTATTACTTGGATAACGCAGGAAAGATCAGCTCTGCTCCTCATGTGGGGAATCATAGAAATCATAGAAACCCTACAGTGCAGAAGGAGGCCATTCGGCCCATCGAGTCTGCACCGACCACAATCCCACCCAGGCCCTACCCCCACATATTTACCCGCTAATCCCACTAACCTACGCATCACAGGACTCTAAGGGGCAATTTTTAACCTGGCCAATCAACCTAACGCGCACATCTTTGGACTGTGGGAGGAAACCGGAGCACCCGGAGGAAACCCACGCAGACACGAGGAGAATGTGCAAACTCCACACAGACAGTGACCCGAGCCGGGAATCGAACCCGGGACCCTGGAGCTGTGAAGCAGCAGTGCTAACCACTGTGCTACCGTGCCGCCATCAAGTGAATGATTGATTGTTGAACAAGACTAGCTGAGCTTAAATAAAATCAATCAAGTGCTCAAGTTTGAAAGAAGACCAAGGTTCTTACTCAAATGGCAGTGGAATGTTTTATCCTTGACTCATCTGACTGGCCTGCCTTTGACAATCAGTCAATCTGTATGGCACCATTAAGGTCCAAAGTCCCAAAGTGGCACAGCGGTTATGTTACCAGGCCAGTAATCCAGATGCCCAGACAAATGTGCCCAAGATAGGAGTTCAAATCCCACCACGGCAGCTGGGGGGAATTTAAATCCAATTAATTAATAAATCTGGAACAGAGTGCTGGGCTCATTAATAATAATCATGAACCTATCAGAAAGCCATCTGCTTCACTAATATCCTTCAGGGGAGGAGATCTGCCACATTTACTCAGTATACGTGACTCCAGACTCACAACAATGTGCTTGACTCTTAAGTGCCCATTGAGTTGGCCGAGGAAACCACCATGGGCAGTTTGTGAGCAAGCAAGGAATGGAATTGATTTTGCCCAGTCTGCTCTGAGTGTTGGCTTTGCCATTTTGGGGTTGGCGATGGCCTAGTGGCATTATCACTGAATCCAGGAACTCAGCTAATGTTCTGAGGACCAGGTTCGAATCCTGACACGGTGGGATTTGAATTCAATTTAAAAAAAATCTGGGGTGGAATTCTCCAGCCGTTCACGCTGGCGGATTCTCCAGTCCCGCCAGCAGCCCATCCCCTCCCCCACGGGTTTCCCGCCAGCGTGAGGTGACAACAAAGAGAATTCCCATCCACAGCGGCGGGACTGGAGAATCCCGCCACGAGCAAACAATGCACCACCTCCCACTGACGGGAAACACACGGGAATCTCACCTCTGGAATTAAGAATTTACTGATGACCATGAAACCATTGACGATTGTCAGAAAAACCCATCTGGTTCACTAATGTCCTTTAGGGAAGGGAATCTGCCGTCCAATGTGTATGTAGCCCAATCCATCACGCAAACCAGCCTCCCATCCATTGACTCTGTCTAACTTCCCGCTGCCTCGGGAAAAGCAGCCAGCATAATCAAGGACCCCACGCACCCCGGACATTCTCTCTTCCACCTTCTTCCTTCGGGAAAAAGATACAAAAGTCTGAGGTCATGTACCAACCGACTCAAGAACAGCTTCTTCCCTGCTGCCATCAGACTTTTGAATGGACCTACCTCGCATTAAGTTGATCTTTCTCTACACCCTAGCTATGACTGTAACACTACATTCTGCACCCTCTCCTTTCCTTCTCTATGAACGGTATGCTTTGTCTGGATAGCGCACAAGAAACAATACTTTTCACTGTATCCCAATACATGTGACAATAATAAATCAAATCAAATTAAATCAAAATCAAAGTCCTGACCTGGTCTGGCCTACATGTGACTCCAGAGCCACAACAATGTGGTTGACTCTCAACTGTCCTCCAAGGGCAACTAGGGATGGGCAATAAATGCTGACCTCCTCCTGCTCCTATCTTCTCTGATTCTCTGTTTCTATGTTTTGATGAAGCAGTGGGAATTGGGGAACGTACTTTCACGGGGCACAGTAAAGGCGAATGTAATAGATCTGCTGAAGGTGGACCTACATAACCTAATGGAGGAAGCAGGCACATCAGCAACATTTAAGAGGCATCTGGATGGGTACATGAATAGGGAGGGAATAGAGGGATACGGGCAGAATAAGGGCAGAAGATTTTTTCTTTGGTTTAGTTAGGGTAACATGATTGGCACAGGCTTGGAGGGTCAAAGGATCTGTTCCTGTGTGGTACTTTTCTTTGGTCTTTGTTCTTTGAGTAAACATATTTGGGAAAATGTTGATAGGCTTCAGTTTTAGCCTGGGGGCAACATGCGACCCATCGATGTTCTGAGTGCGGCCCATGAGACACTTTGTTGACCATTGCCCACTCACAGTTTGTGGGCAGCAAGGTGGCACAGTAGTTAGCACTGCTGCCTCATAGCGCCAGGGACCCAAGTTCGATTCCTGGCTTGAGTCACTGTCTGTGTGGACTTTGGACATTCTCCTCATGTCTGCATGAGTTCCCTCCGGGTGCTCCGGTTTCCTCCCACACTCCAAAGATGCGCGGGTTAGGATGATTGGCCATGCTACATTGCCACTTAGTGTCAGGGGGATTAACTAGGGTAAATACGTGGGGTTACGGGGATAGGGGCTGGGAGGGATTGTGATTGGTGCAGACTTGATGGGCCGAATGGCCTCTTTCTGCACTGTAGGGATTCTATGATTCTATGATATTTGCCAAGGAAACTAACTCTTGACTTGATGTTAACCCAGGTTCTCTCTGCCTTTCTTGGTGGATTTTAGATGGCACCCAAACTATTCAACATTTCCCCAATGTCCTGACCGACATTTGTCCCTCAACCAATACCACAACGGAAAACAAAATCATTGACCATCATCTCCGGACAATGTTTGGGAATGTTGATGGCATAAAATGGCTGCCAAGTTTGGCTAAATTAGGATGGGCAACTTGCTGTCCAGAGGCCATGTGCGGCCCACTTGGGTTCTGAGTGCAACCCCACGAGACACTTTGTTGACCGTTGTCGCCGGGCGGGTTGCCACATTCCGCTGATTTCTGTCCGTGTAGTTTTTCTTTCCTACCGGTGTGACTGAAGTGATTCGCACGTAAAGCAAGGGTGAGCGAAGTGAGGTGCGTGCTGATTGCTCACAACATTGACTGTGAGAGCCGTGTTGTGTCCAAAGCATAAATATTTATTTTGTTTTTGATGATAGTTCTATTAATGTATACATGCTGAAGCATTTTCTATAACTCATTACAAAATATTTGGCGTGTATTAAATGTATTTACTCTTATTCATGGGATCACATTTAGTGAACAAGCCCGATTTCAATCTTGCGGCCTACTGAGGTGAAGGAGCCTAGGTTCATATCATCCCGACAGGATAGAAGAGGCCATTTGGCCCATCAAATTTGCACTGACTCTCTGACACAGTTCCCTATCCCTGTAACCCCACATATTTAGAATGGCTAATCCCCCTAACCTCGACATCTTGGAACACTAAGGGACAATTTAGCATGGCCAATCAACTTTTAAAGTTTTAGTTTTCGTTTATTATCATCACGAGTAGGCCTACATTAACACTGCAATGAAGTTACTGTGAAAATTCCCCAGTCGCCACACTCCGGCGCCTGTTCGAGTACACTGAGGGAGAATTTAGCATTTAACCAGCACGTCTTTTGGACTGTGGGAGGAAACCGGAGCACCCGGAGGAAACCCACGCAGACATGGGGAGAATGTGCAGACTCTGCACAGACAGTGACCCAAGCCGGGAATCGAACCCGGGTCCTTGGTGCTGTGAGGCAGCAGCGCTAACCACTTTGCCACCGTGCCATCTATGTGCCTAAAGTGCAGAAGGAGGCCATTTGGCCCATTGATCCTGCACCAGCAGCAATCCCACCAGGCCCTATCCCCTTAACTCCACATATATACCCTGCTAATCCCTCTGACACTCAGGGGCAATTTTTGCATGGCCATTAACCTACCTCCCACAGATAGTAATGTGATAATGGTTTGGAGGGTAGGTCCTATGAGGAAAGGTTGAGGGAGCTAGGGCTGTTCTCTCTGGAGCGGAGGAGGCTGAGGGGAGACTTAATAGAGGTTTATAAAATGATGAAGGGGATAGATAGAGTGAACGTTCAAAGACTATTTCCTCGGGTGGATGGAGCTATTACAAGGGGGCATAACTATAGGGTTCATGGTGGGAGATATAGGAAGGATATCAGAGGTAGGTTCTTTACGCAGAGAGTGGTTGGGGTGTGGAATGGACTGCCTGCAGTGATAGTGGAGTCAGACACTTTAGGAACATTTAAGCGGTTATTGGATAGGCACATGGAGCACACCAGGAAGATAGGGAGTGGGATAGCTTGATCTTGGTTTCAGATAAAGCTCGGCACAACATCGTGGGCCGAAGGGCCTGTTCTGTGCTGTACTGTTCTATGTTCTATGTTCTATAATGATCAGATGATGCCTAATTTTGTGATGTTGGTTGAAGGATAAAGACTGGCGGGGACACTGGGGATTACCGCCCTGCTCTACCTTGGAGGGTCATGGGGTCTTTTACATCAAGGCCCCACCTTTCACTTCTCTGCCAAAAGACGGCACCTCCGACAGTGCGGCACTCTCTCAGCACTGCACTGGAGTGTTGGCTTTGACTTTTGTGCTCAAACCCTGGAGTGGGACTTGACCCAGAATCTAATGATTCAGAGGCAAGAGTTCTCCGAACTGCCTTTTTTAAAAGTTTATTTATTAGTGTCACAAGTAGGCTGACATTAACATTGCAATGCAGTTACTGTGAAAATCCCCTAGTTGTCACACTCTGGCGCCTGTTCGGGTACACTGAGGGTGAATTTAGCACGGCCAATGCACCTAACCAGCACGCCTTTCGGACTGTGGAAGGAAACCGGAGCACCCGGAGGAAACCCACGCAGATACGGGGAGAAAGTGCAGACTCCAGACAGAGAGTGGCTTGAGTTCGCAATCGAACCTGGGTCCCTGGTGCTGTGAGGCAGCAGTGCTAACCACTGTGCCACCGGGCCGCCCCCAGTTGTCACACGAATAAATAACCTTTCAACTTAAACCCAAGGACGGAATCGAACCCGGGTCCCTGGAGCTGTGAGACAGCAGTGCTAACCACTATGCCACTCCCAGTTGTCACACTGATTAATAATCTTTCAACTTAAACCCAAGGCTGGAATTGAACCTGGGTCCCTGGCGCTGTGAGGCAGCAGTGCCAACCACTGTGCCACCAAACAGAATGAAAAGAGACGACTGGCTGCTCATCAAAGGGTAACAGGCGCGTGGGTAGGCTGTCACCTCCAAGTTACCCGCCAAGTCACACACTGTCCTGACCTGGACAAGTCGACTGTTGAAGGAATTGAAGGTTTATGGATGAAGGACTGTGCAGAAGTCCAGCAATCTTAGTGATGAGTGAATTTTGTTTCCTGGCGGATGCCAAGATTTCACTTGGCCCGATTTAGCCTAAGCCAGTGGCTAAGAAAAGGAATTAATCAATGACAGGGGAGCTGGGGCTCAAGGCAAGGTGAAACTGAGGGCTCTGATCTTTCTGGTGCTCAACTGGATGAGATCTTAACCTCAGCCGTGGCTACATGTCAGTCAGGCAGTCTGACAGCATCGAGGCAGCAAGAAAAGTGATGGAGATGAGGAGTTGGAACATTCACACAATGAATCACCCATCAAGGGTTGTAAATGTGACCATCTAGGCCAGTGATGGGCAACCTAGGCTAGTGAGTGAACTGTACGAGAGGCCCCCCTCATCGAAGTGGGCCATCAGATTGGAATTGGGCTTGTTCACTAACTACGACTCCATGAATGTGATGAAACGCATGCTGAATATTTCATAAAGAACTCTCAAAAATGTTTATTCATTCATATATGAGCATGAGCAATGCAGAGGCGATGGCCCAGTGGTATTATTGCTAGACTTGTAATCCAGAATCTCATCTAACGTTCTGGGGACCCGGGTTCGAATCCCGCCACAGCAGATGGTGGAATTTGAATACAATTTTTAAAAATCTGGAATTAAGAATCTACTGATGACCCATTGTCGATTGTCAGAAAAAAATCATCTAGTTCACTAATGCCCTTTAGGGAAGGAAATCTGCCGTCCTTACTGGGCCTGGCTTACATGTGACCCCAGAGCCACAGCAACGTGGTTGAGTCTCAACTGTCCTCGGGCAGCTAGGGATGGGCAATAAATGCTGGCCCAGCCAGCGACGCCCATGTCCCATGACTGAATAAAAAAATCTATCATCAACTTCAAATGGTAAAAACAAAAGAAATATTGACAGTTTGGACACAGAGGGAGCGCTCGGCTCTCACAGTCAATGTTTGGAGCAATCAGCACACACCTCACTTCACTTGCCCTTGCTTTAGCAAGGCCTAAAAGGCCTAAAAGGATGGCCTAAAAGGTAGGGATATGTTCGGCACAACTTGTGGGGCAGAAGGGCCTGTTTTGTGCTGTAGTTTTTCTATGTTTCTATGTTTCTATGTTTCGTGTGAATCACTTCAGTCACACCGGTAGGAAAAAAAACTACACGGATGGAAAGCGCTGGAATGCGGCAACCCTGTGCATGGGCAATGGCCAACAAATATCTCGTGGGGGCCACACTCAGAACCCAGAAGGGCCGCATGTGGTCCCCAGGCCACAGGTTGCTCACCATTGACTCAATCAAACATGGCAGCCATTCTATACCATCAACATTCCCAAAAATGATAAAGAGATGATGGTGAATGATTTTATTTTCCATTGTGATATTGGTCAAGGGACGAATGTTGGTCAGGACATTGGAGAACATTGAATAATTTGGGTGCTGTCTAAAATCCACCAAGAAAGACAATATTCTGCACCCTCTCCTTTCTTTCTCCCCTATGTACTCTATGAATGGCATGTTTTGACTGAATGGCGCGCAAGAAACAATACTTATCATTGTATCCCAATACATGTGACAATAATAAATCATGAGGTGGAGATGCCAGCATTGGGGTAGACACAGTAAGAAGTCTCACAACACCAGGTTAAGTCCAACAGGTTTATTTGGAATCACGAGCTTTCAGAGTGCTGCTCCTTCATCAGGTGAGTGGCTGAAGGAAATCATAGAAGAAATCATAGAAACCCTACAGTACAGAAAGAGGCCATTCGGCCCATCGAGTCTGCACCGACCACAAACCCACCCAGGCCCTACCCCCATATCCCCACATATTTACCCACTAATCCCTCTAACCTACGCATCTCAGGACACTAAGGGCAATTTTTAGCATGGCCAATCAACCTAACCCGCACATCTTTGGACTGTGGGAGGAAACCGGAGCACCCGGAGGAAACCCACCCAGACACGAGGAGAATGTGCAAACTCCACACAGTGGAGCAGTGCTCCGAGCAGTGCTCCGAAAGCTCTTGATTCCAAATAAACCTGTTGGACTTTAACTTGGTGTTGTGAGACTTCTTACAACAATAAATCAAATCAAATGGCCTCCTTCTGCACCGTAGGGATTCTGTGAACACCAGGGTGGACGAAGCCAATAGTACAGATGCAATTAAGAAAAAGGGCGGCACAGTGGAACAGTGGTTAGCACTGCTGCCTCACAGCGCCAGGGACCCGGGTTCATAAGAACATAAGAACATAAGAAATAGGAGCAGGAGTAGGCCATCTAGCCCCTCGAGCCTGCCCCGCCATTCAACAAGATCATTGCTGATCTGAAGCGAATCAGTTCCACTTACCCGCCCGCTCCCCATATCCCTTAATTCCCTTACCGATCAGAAATCCATCTACCCGTGATTTAAACATATTTAACGAGGTAGCCTCCACCACTTCAATGGGCAGAGAATTCCAGAGATTCACTACCCTCTGAGAAAAGGAGTTCCCCCTCAACTCTGTTCTGAACCGGCCCCCAATTATTTTGAGGCTGTGCCCTCTAGTTCTGGTTTCCCTTCTAAGTGGAAAGAATCTCTCTACCTCTACCCTATCCAGCCCCTTCATTATCTTATATGTCTCTATGAGATCACCCCTCAGCCTTCTAAATTCCAACGAGTACAGACCCAATCTGTTCAATCTCTCAATTTGCGGGCTCGGATAACTGTCTGTACGGAGTCTGCATGTTCTCTCCATGTCTGCGTGTGTTTCCTCCGGGTGCTCCGGTTTCCTCCCACAGTCCAAAGATGTGCGGGTTAGGTTGATTGGCCATGCTAAATTGCCCCTTAGTGTCAGGGGGATTAGTGGGCTAAATATGTGGGGTTACGAGGATAGGGTGGGATTTTGGTCGGTGCAGACTCGATGGGCCAAATGGCCTCCTTCTGCACTGTAGGGATTCTAAATCAAAAATGTTTGGTCTGTATAGTGCGCAAAAAACATTACTTTCCACTGCATCCCAATACATGTGACAATAATAAATCAAATCAAACATGGTGGCTGGAATTGTACCGTCCCGCCCGCCAATCGGAGAGGGCGAGAGGCGGACCATGGAAAGGTTCATTGACCTCGGACAGGGTTTTATAGTTTCGGGATGGGCGAGGCCATAAAATCTCACCTGTTGACCACAAAGCCATTGGACTCCAAAATGCATTCTCATGGAAGCTTTTTCCCAGGGTGGAAGAGTCAATTACTCAGGGGCATAGGTTTAAGGTGCGAGAGGCAAGGTTTGAAGGAGATGTACGAGGCAGATTTTTTACACAGAGAGTAGTGGGTGCCTGGAACTCGTTGCCGGGGGAGGTAGTGGAAACGGATATGATAGTGACTTTTAAGGGGCGTCTTGACAAGTACATGAATAGGATGGGAATAGAGGGATATGGTCCCCGGAAGGGTAGAGGGTTTTAGTTAAGTCAGGCAGCATGGTCGGTGCAGGCTTGGAGGGCCGAAGGGCCTGTTCCTGTGCTGTAATTTTCTTTGTTCTTTGTCCTTTGAAGGATCTTGCAAGAGTTGGACAGACCATCTGAGCCAAATGTCTGGAAGAGAGTGCAAAAGAAATATGCAGTTGTCATAATCCGGACTGCACTCGACTGTGGCTAAGTACTCAGGGAGATTTCGAATTGACAACCGCTCTGCTTTGCGCTCAGCGGGTTGAGTTAAAATCGCCCCCCCCCCTTACGAGTCTAACTCGTTGAGAGGGTAATAGAGTTGTCGCAGGAGTTACGAGGAATGTTCATTGAAGCACGTCACACATATCTGATCTGTTCCTGGAGAAAGAGAGAGAGAAAGAGAGAGTGGATTGAGGGAAATGGTATCAAAGTGAGTAAATGTGACTGATATATTCTGCGGAGAGGGGGGGGGGAAAAACATAATTTTTAATCTCCCTAAAAATTATATTCCATGCAATCAGGTACAAACACAGCCTGTTATCTGGAATCGCAGCTGAGTGCTGTATACTTTTGCCAGTGCCTGTGCAAATGGCATGTTAAAAGGCTTGGGGCTTTGATGGGTTTAGTTATAAGCAGAGAAAATTAACACCCTAATAGACCTCTGGACGTTTTTAACATCAACTGCTACTTAAAAAAAAAACACTCTAAAGATTAATTATCGCTATTTGCTTTTCGAATGTTACCCATGAATTATATTCAATTATACTGAAGCTGCGTATGGAGTGAGTGATTGTTTACTGTGGCAGAGAATCTACTTGTCGGTTTGTATGTTTGCAACCAACATAAATGAGGCATACGCGACTAAGTGGAGAAAAGTGGCTGCAAGCCTGAGTAAAACCGCTGTACCAGAACTCACAGTGCACAAACAGGCCATTTGGCCCCCTCACTGGTCTGTGCTGGATCATAAAAGTGTCCAGAGGAGGTTCACCAAGAATGATCCCTGGAATCAAGAGCTTGTCGTATGAGGAAAAAGTTGAGGACTCTGGGTCTGTACTCGTTGGAGCTTAGAAGGATGAGGGGGGAATCTTATTGAAACTTACAGGATACTGCGAGGTCTGGATAGAGTGGACGTGGAGAGGATGTTCCCACTAGTAGGAAAAACTAGAACCAGAGGGCACAACCTCAGGCTAAAGGGACGATTCTTTAAAACAGAGATGAGGAGGAATTTCTTCAGCCAGAGAGTGGTAAATCTGTGGAACTCTTTGCCGCAGAAGGCTATGGAGACCAGGTCATTGAGTGTCTTTAAGATAGAGATAGATAGGTTCTTGATTAATAAGGGGGTCAGGGGTTATGGGGAAAAGGCAGGAGAATGATCCCAGGAATGGTAGGCCTGACATACGATGAACGTCTGAGGATCGTGGGATTATATTCATTGGAGTTTAGGAGGTTGAGGGGAGATCTGATAGAAACTTACAAGATAATGAACGGCTTAGATAGGATGGACGTAGGGAAGTTGTTTCCATTAACAGGGGAGACTAGGACGCGGGGGCACAGCCTTAGAATAAAAGGGAGTCACTTTAGAACAGAGATGAGGAGAAATTTCTTCAGCCAGAGAGTGGTGGGTCTGTGGAATTCATTGCCACAGAGGGCTGTGGAGGCCGAGACGTTGAGCGTCTTCAAGACAGAAATTGATAAATTCTTGATTTCTCGAGGAATTAAGGGCTATGGGGAGAGAGCGGGTAAATGGAGTTGAAATCAACCATGATTGAATGGTGGAGTGGACTCGATGGGCCGAATGGCCTTACTTCCGCTCCTATGTCTTATGGTCTTATGGTCTTATGGAATGGGGATGAGAAAAATATCAGCCATGATGGAATGGCGGAGCAGACTCAATGGACCGAGTGGCCTAATTCTGCTCCTATGTCTTATGGTCTTATAAAGTTAAAGTTAAAGTTTTTTTATTAGTTGCAAGTAAAGCTTGCATTGACACTGCAATGAAGTTACTGTGAAATTCCCCTAGTCGCCACACTCCGGCGCCTGTCCGGCTCAATGCACCTAACCAGCACGTCTTTCAGAATATGGGAGAAAACCGGAGCACCCGGAGGAAACCCACGCAGGCACGGGGAGAACGTGCAGACTCCACACAGACTCCCAAGCCGGGAATCGAACCCAGGTCCCTGGCGCTGTGAGGCAGCAATGCTAACCACTGTGCCACCATGCCACCCCATATTCTAATTTATTCAGGGTTCCAAGTAACCAGTGACGAGCAACCTCACCAGTGATGGGTGGCACGGTGGCATGATGGTTAGCACTGCTGCCTCACAGCGCCAGAGGCCTAGGTTCAATTCCGGCCTCGGGTTTAAGCTTAAAGTTGATTTGTTAGGGCCACAAGTGGGGCGGCACGGTGGTACAATGGTTAGCACTGCCGTTTCACAGCACCAGTGACACTAATAAGTAAAAGTATAAATCAACTGGTCATCATCACATTGCTGTTTGTGGAAGTTAGGTTAATTGGCCATGCAAAAATTGCCTCTTAGCGTTGGGGGATTAGCAGGGTAAATACGTGCGAGATACAGGGATAGGGGCTGGGTGGAATTGTGGTCGGTGCAGATTCAATGGGCAAGATGACCTCCTTCTGCACTGTCGGGATTCTATGATTCCATGGAAGCAAATTAGCTGGTGATTTTTCTACATTAGAACAATGACCACATCTCAACAAGCACGTCATCGACTGTGAAGTGTTTTGAAACGTCCCCAGTGGCTGTGAGAACTATATAAAGGCAAATCTTGCTTTTTTAAAAAAGATTTTGACACTTTGATTTGATTTATTTTTGTCATACGAATTGGGATACAATGAGAAATATTGTTTCTTGTGCGCTGTGCAGACAAAGCATACCATTCATGGAGTACATAAGGGAGAAGGAAAGGAGAGAGTCCAGAATGTAGTGTTACAGTCATAGCTAGGGTGTAGAGAAAAATCAGCTTAATATATGATAGGTCCATTCAAATGTCTGATGGCAGCAGGGAAGAAGCTGTTCTTGAGTCAGTTGCGATGTGTTCTCAGACTTTTGTATCTTTTTCCTGATGGAAGAATGTGGAAGAGAGAATGTCTGGGGTGCGTGGGGTACTTAATTATGCTGGCTGCTATTTCGAGGCAGCGGGAAGTGTAGAGTCAATAGATGGGAGGCTGGTTTGAGTGATGGACTGGGCTACATTCTCAACCCTTTGTAGTTTCTTGCGGTCTTGGCCAGAGCAGGAGCCATACCAAGCTGTGATACATCCGGAAAGAATGCTTTCTTTTGAGGGTCTGAAGCAGCAGATGCCCCATGGTACTGTACACAACGAGATAGAAAATATGATGTTTTGGAACAACAGTGGTATGATTCACAATGTGCGAAAGAGGAAGGGTATCAGGAGAAATGGGACAAGGAGATGATGTGACATTTGTGCTCCGGTTTCCTCCCACAGTCCAAAGATGTGCGGGTTAGGTTGATTGGCCAGGTTAAAAAATTGCCCCTTAGAGTCCTGGGATGTGTAGGTTAGAGGGGTTAGTGGGTAAAATATGTGGGGGTAGGGCCTGGGTGGGATTGTGGTCGGTGCAGGCTCGATGGGCCGAATGGCCTCCTTCTGCACTGTAGGGTTTCTATGATTTCTATGATTTCTATGATGTGCGGGTTAGGTTGATTGGCCATGCTAAAATTGCCCCTTAGTGTCCTGAGATGTGTAGGTTAGAGGGATTAGCGGGTAAATATGTAGGGATATGGGGGTAGGGCCTGGGTGGGATTGTGGTCGGTGCAGACTCGATGGGCCGAATGGCCTCCTTCTGCACTGTAGGGTTTCTATGTGAAATTTCTATGTGAAATTTGCAAGGGCTGCATGCTATTTGTAAGAGTTTGTTTACTTTATTTATTAGTGTCACAAGTAGGCTTACATTAACACTGCAATGAAGTTACTGTGAAAATCCCCTAGTCGCCACACTCCGGCGCTTGTTCGGGTATACTGAGGGAGAATTTAGCATGGCCAATGCACCTAGCCAGCACGTCTTTCGGACTGTGGGAGGAAACCGGAGCACCCGGAGGAAACCCACGCAGACACGGGGAGAACGTGAAAACTCCACACAGACTCAAGCCGGGAATCAAACCCAGGTCCCTGGTGCTGTGAGGCAGCAGTGCTAACCACTGTGCCACCTGCAGCACTGTGCCACCATGCCGTCTTCTCATTATAAGATAGATCTATACATATAGGCACCGGAGTGTGGCGACAAAGGTATTTTCACAGTAACTTCATTGCAGTGTTAATGTAAGCCTACTTGTGACAGTAATAAATAAACTAAACAAACTCTTGCAGATAATATGCAGCCCTTATAAATTCCAACAGTCGATGGCACTTTTCAGAAGCTATATCATCCCATTCTTCCTGTTGCATTATGATGTTTGCATTTGGGCACCATGCATTAGGAGTGTCCTCAGAAGGTGACACATTTCACGTCAGCATCCAGGACCCGTCTTCCCCTCCCCCTGTCTTGAGGTCACGGGAAAGTGAGGTGCAACTTCCGTGCGGTCAGTGGGAGAGCGATTTCAATGACGTCTTCTGCATCCCAATGGTCTGAGGGTGACGCCTTGGCAAATTGAAGGCAGCTATCGATCGCTGTAAAAGTTCGCTGACAGCTTCAGTACGAGGAAGTCATTTATTTCTAATAACGGGAGCTCTGCTAATGTACAGTTTATGGTCAGATTACCTCAGTTATTGAGCTCCTTAGTGGCTGATAGCTGAGGGAAAGAGATTGATAGGGTGCACAGGGTGAAAGTGTACAGTATTGCAAAGACTATTAAAAAATCGTTACCATTTCCCCCTCCGAATATCGTTGCTCTTTTTGCATTCATTCAGGTGAGGAGAGGAATTGTTAAGCTGTATCGTAACTGGCTGCCTTATGGTTTTGGGTAGGCGGCGTTTGGACCTGTTTTGGTTTGAACTGCGATTAAAAAGTACCAAATTTTGCAAATGCTTTAGCATTTGATGTCAGGCTGCACCAAGCCTGACATCAAACTTCTTGCTTGGATTAACCAGGAAAATTCAGAGTTCCGTTTTTCTTTTCAGCTTTGCAAAGAGACAGAATGTGATCATGAGAACATTCTACTCGCTGCCCTGGTGGGATTTGAACCACTTTCCCCAGAGCTGTCGCCTGGATTGCTGGATTACTAGTCTCAGGCCATCACCACTAGGCCACCCATTGGAGCAAGCGTGTCGTCCTCCTCCACACTTCCTACCAATTTAGACAGATTCTCATGAGGTGAGCAGATGGAGAATGAGAAGATTTGATATATTACTGTCATATGTATTAGTATACAGTGAAAAGTATTGTTTCTTGCGCGCTAAACAGACAAAGCATACCGTCCATAGAGAAGGAAACGAGAGAGTGGAGAATGTAGTGTTACAGTTATAGCTAGGGTGTAGAGGGATTGAGTTTCGGAGCCAGGAGGTCATGCTGCAACTGTACAAAACTCTGGTGCGGCCGCATTTGGAGTATTGCGTACAGTTCTGGTCGCCGTATTATAGGAAAGATGTGGAAGTGTTGGAAAGGGTGCAGAGGAGATTTACCAAGATGTTGCCTGGTATGGTGGGAAAATCGTATGAGGAAAGGCTGAGGGGCTTGAGGTTGTTTTCGTTAGAGAGAAGAAGGTTAAGAGGTGACTTAATAGAGGCATACAAGATGATCAGAGGATTAGATAGGGTGGATAGTGAGAGTCTTTTTCCTCGGATGGTGATGGCTAGCACGAGGGGACATAGCTTTAAATTGAGGGGTGAGAGATATAGGACAGATGTTAGAGGTAGGTTCTTTACTCAGAGAGTAGTAAGGGCGTGGAATGCTCTGCCTGCAGCAGTAGTGGACTCATCAACATTAAGAGCATTCAAATGGTTATTGGATAAACATATGGATGATATTGGAATAGTGTAGATTAGAGGGGCTTTAGATTGGTTCCACTGGTCGGCACAACATCAAGGACCGAAGGGCCTGTACTGCGCTGTAATGTTCTATGATCTATGTTCTATAACTTAGTGCGAGGTAGGTCCATTCAAAAGCCTGATGGCAGCAGGGAAGAAGATGTTCTTGAGTCAGTTGGTACGTGACCTCAGACTTTTGTATCTTTTTCCCGACGGAAGAAGGTGGAAGAGAGAATGTCCGGGGTACGTGGGGTCCTTAATTATGCTGGCTGCTTTGCCGAGGCAACGGGAAGTGTAGACAGAGTCAATGGATAGCAAGATGGTTTGCGTGATGGATTGGGCTACATTCACGATCTTTTGTAGTTTCTTGCGGTCTTGGACGGAGCAGGAGCCCATACCAAGCTGTGATACAACCGGAAAGAATGCTTTCTATGGTGCATCTGTAAAAGTTGCTGAGAGCCATAGCTGACAGGTCAAATTTCCTTAGTCTTCTGAGAAAGTAGAGGCATTAGTGCGCTTTCTTAACTCAGAGGCAAGTGTGAAGCTTAAACACCAGCACAGACCAGATGGGCTGAATGGTCTCTTTCTGTAACTTCTATAAAAGAAACTGAGGAATATGCTTCCAGACTAATAGAAAAGGAAAGAGGTATCTGACATCTTCCAGGTACTTTATTTATTCTGAACTTTGTTCTGTTTTAACCATAGAATCCCTATAGTACAGAATGAGGCCATTAGGCCCATCAAGCCTGCACCATCTCTCCAAAAGAGCATCTGACCAAAGCCTTCCAAGTCCCCATCACTGTAACCCTGTACATTTATCATGGCCTATCCACCTAACCTGCACATCTTCGCACACTCCATGCCAACGCTATAGTTAAGAAAGCCCACCAACGCCTCTACTTTCTCAGGAGGCTAAGGAAATTCGGCATGTCAGCTACGACTCTCACCAACTTTTACAGATGCACCATAGAAAGCACTCTTTCTGGTTGTATCACAACTTGGTATGGCTCCTGCTCTGCTTTGCCCAAGACCGCAAGAAACTACAAAGTGTCGTGAACATAGCCCAGTCCATCATGCAAACCAGCCTCCTGTCCATTGACTCCGTCTACACTTCCCGCTGCCTCGGAAAAACAGCCAACCCCACACACCCCACATACCTGAGGTCACATGACCCATTCCCTTAAATGGGGCTACCCGCTACCCCCTTCATAAGAATAGGGGGTGGCACGGTGGCACAGAGGTTATTACTGCTGCCTCACGGCGCCAGGGACCCAGGTTCGATTCCAGCCTTGGGTTAATATCTGTGTAGATTTTGCACATTTTCCCCGTGTCTGCGTGGGTTTCCTCTGGGTGCTCCTGTTTCCTCCCACAGTCCAAAGGTGTGCAGCTTAGGCGAATTGGCCACGCTAAAATTGCCCCTTAGTGTCAGGGGGACTAGCTAGGGTAAATGCATGGGGTTATCAGAATAGGGTCTGGGTGGGATTGTGGTTGGTGCAGACTCGATGGACTGAAGGGCCTCCTTCTGCACTGTAGGATTCTATGATCCTATGAACAGTAGATGTGCCAGAACCTCACCAGTTGCACATATTTCTGATCACAGTGGCAGTATAAATTGGCACTCCTGTTTCTTACCACCCTAAAGCTGGTGCCAAACTCTCCGCAGTGCAATTATAATATGACTCCAAGTCTTCATTTCCAAGTGCTCCGCGCGTCACAACTGAGTCTTTGTTATCATAATTGAAAGCTCAATGAACTGAATTTTGAATCAGTGTCCCAATGCCAGTCCCAGCAGGTTTAACTTCCATTCACTGAAATTTATTTAGGTAGCTTTCTATCCAGCTACCTTGCTGGAGGGTCCTCTGGCAGTCCTGGGTGATTAGAAGAAATTACGCTCTTAATGTGAGGCTCAAATGTTGATGAGTATTGTTCTTAATTGTTTTTACTGGTTGTGGGCAAAACTGGCAAGGCATCATGCATGGCCGATCCAAGTTGCATTGAGGGCATTACGAATTAGTCCCACTGTGCAGGGATGCACGCGTGGATCAGAGGTAACTCCCTCCCCTGAACAATCCAGATTACATGCTCAGTTGAGTTCCTGGTTCACTAATGTCCTTTAAAGAAGGAAATCTGCCGTCCTTACCCGGTCTGGCCTACTTGTGACTCTAGAGCACAGTGGTTGACTCTCAACTGCCCTCCAACTGGGGATGGACAATAAATGCTGACCAGCCAGTGATACCCATGTCCCATGAACAAAAAAAAACTGCACCTGAACCGCTGGGTGTTAACGTACAGTAATAACGCATTTATAGCACATGTATCCACATTTATTTAGGGCAAGATTCTTCAGCCGTTCACGCCAGCGAAATTCTCCAGTCCCTCTGCAGTGAACAGATTTGGCCGAGCACCAAATTCTCCATTCTCACTGGCAGCGGTGGCAGGGCGTGAACAGACGGAGAATTCCAGTCTTAGTGTCTTAGTTGCCCTATCCCCATAACCCTACACATTTACAATGGCCAATCCCCCTAATCTGCACATCCTTGGACACTAAGGGGCAATTTAGCATGGCCAATTCACCTAACCCGCACATCTTAAAACACTATAGGGCAATTTAGCATGGCCAATCCACCTAACTTTCACATCTTTAGACACTAAGGGGCAATTTACGATGGCCAATCCACCTAACTGACACATCTTTGGACACTAAGGGGCAATTTAGCATGGCCAATCCACCTAACCTGTACATCTTTGGAGTGTGGGAGGAAACCGAAGCACTTGGAGGAAACCCATGCAGACACGGGGAGAATGTGCAAACTTCACACAGTCACCCAAGGCCGAAATTGAACCCAGGTCCCTGGCGCTGTGAGGCAGCAGTGCTAACCACTGTGTCACCAGAAATATTTGGGTTAAGACATGGATGGGAAAGTGCATGTCCAAACACACGGCCATGAACAGTGCAAGCTTTAAGTTTCAAGTTAAAGTTTATTTATTAGTGTCACAAGTCGGCTTACATTAACACTGCAATGAAGTTACTGTGAAAATCCCCTAGTCGCCCACACTCTGGTGCCTGTTCGGGTACACTGAGGGAGAATTTAGCATGGCCAATGCACCTAACCAGCACGTCTTTCGGACTGTGGGAGGAAACCGGAGCACCCGGAGGAAACCCACGCAGACACGGGGAGAATGTGCAGACTCCACACAGACAGTGACCCAAGCCGGGAATCGAACCCGGGTCCGTGGCGCTGTGAGGCAGCAGTGCTCACCACTGTGCCACCGTGTCACCGGAAACTCGAGCTTGGGTCACCCTGACAGATTTACTCAACCTTTGACCTATGGACATGTGCCTGCATGTGCTGAGGGGGAACGGGGGGAGGATGGGCGGGGTGAGTATTGCCTCAAAACATGAGAGTTTATCTTTTAATTAACAGCTAATGAAGTGCAGACAGATGATAAAGTGGCCAGAGTCCAGCAAGTCAGGAAGGTTAGTTAACTTAATGTTTTTTAATTAGGATGAATAGTTTTGAATGTCGTGATGGACTGTTTGCATCCATCAAGCGTGCAACACTGAGAAGTATTGGCTGTTCGCACATCACACACATTATTCTTTAATGCATTATCGCACAGCAGGCAAACAGGGGCCACATTTCATTAGACTTTTTGATTATTTTCTGCACCTGATCGTGACATTTTAATGACCTGTGGGTACCTGGTTGCTTAGGTCTCTCCAGATCTTCGCCGTTTCCCCGGTTTGCATCATTTAAAAAATGGAACGCACTCAACGGGCGGGAACCTCCGGCCTCGCTCACTCTGAAACCGTGAAATCTTGCCCGAGGTCAACGGACCTTCCCATTGGGGCGGCACGGTGGCACAATGGTTGGCACTGCTGCCTCACAGCACCAGGGACCCGGGTTCGATTCCCGGCCTCGGGTCACTGTCTGTGTGGAGTTTCCACGTTCTCCCCGCGTCAGTGTGGGTTTCCTCCGGGTGCTCCGGTTTCCTCCCACAGTCCGAGAGATTTGCGGGTTAGGTGGATTGGCCGTGCTAAATTGCCCCTTAATGTCAGGGGAATTAGTAGGGTAAAATGCATGGGGTTATTGGGATAGGGCTTGGATTAGGTGGATTGGCCATTGTAAATTGCCCCTTAGTGTTGGGGGACGAGCTAGGGTAAGTGCATGGGGATAGGACCTGGGTGGGATAATGGTCGGTGCAGACTCGATGGGCCGAATGGTCTTCTGCACTGTAGGGATTCTATAATTCTATGCCTGCCCCTCGCCCACTTCGATTCCCGTGGCAGGCGGGGGGAGTGGGAGAATTCCAGCGAACGTCAGCGTGACAGTATTGACAATTGAACTCTCCTGAAATCCTTCTCTATTGTAACCTCGCTGGTGCCTGGAATGGAAACAAGACGCAGGTAGTCAGAGGTTCCCAGCTGTGAGCGGTACTGTAAACACAGCAGCTTGGAAACTCATTATATGCAATAAATAAATTATTAACATATGTAAATGGAATCTTGGCCCTGACGAGATTCGATTCACAAAATAACACAAGGTTAAAAATAAAGCAAATAGGGCATGCTCGATAGCAAACGCTCAAACGACAGCTACTCCCCCTTACACAATAAACACATTTATTTTATTTCGGGGCGTAAACTATAAAGTTGTCACAGTCCCAGGTGACCATAGGCTGTTCTCCCCTTTCTGTGTGAGAGCTGACTGGTGGTGATTTAGCCCGAGGGTGACCACACCTCAGGGGAGAGGGGCAACGTTGAAGAGGCAGGGCCTTCATGAATAACCTATTTGTTTAGTTATTAGTGCTATAAGTAGGCTTGCATCAACACTGCAATGAAGTTGCTGTGAAAATCCCCTAGTCGCCACACTCCGGCGCCTGTTCGGGTACACTGAGCCAGTACGGGAATTGAACCCACGCTGTTGGCATCACTCTGCATCATGAACCAGCTGTCCAGCCAACTGAGCTAAACACAGGCCTTATCCTTGTAACCCTATCCCTATAACCACACATATTTCACCCCTCTAATTCCCTAACCTATTTACACATCTTTGGACACTAAGGGGCAATTTAGCATGGCCTATCAACCTAGTCTGCACATCTTTGAATACTAAGGGACAATTAAGTACGCCCAAACCACCTAACCTGCATATCTTTGGAAGCAAATGGGGCGATTTAGCATCATAGAATCAGAGAGTTCAGAAGGAGGCCATTAGGCCCATTGAGCCTGTACCGACCACAATCCCACCCAGCCCTATCCCCATAACCCCCTGCATTTACCCTAGCTAGTCCCCCTGACACTAAGGGGCAATTTAGTGTGGCCAATACATCTAATCTGCACATCTTTGGACCGTGGGAGGAAACTGGAGCACTCGGAGGAAACTCACACAGACATGGGGAGAATATGTAAACTCCACACAGACAGTGACCCAAGCTGCGAATCGAACAAGGGCCCCTGGTGCTGTGAGGCAGCAGTGCTAACCACTGTGCCACCGTGCCGCCCATATATACATCATTGAACACTAAGTGGCAATTGAGCTTGGCCAATCCCCCCAACCTATCGACATCTTTGGACACTAAGGGGCAATTTACCATTGGCAATCCGTCTAACCTTCATATACTAAGAGGCAATTTAGCATGGCCAATCTGTCTAGTCTATACATCTTTGGAGTGTGGGAGGAAACCGGAAACAGACGAGTGCAAACTCTGCACAGACAGTGACCCAAGCTGGGAATCGAGTCCGGGTCCCTGGCGCTGTGAAGCAGCAGTGCTAACCACTGTGCCACTGTGCCGTCCATCATTCATGAAGATGTGCAGATTAGGTGAATTGGCCATGCTAAGAAAATTCTCCCTCAGTGTACCCGAACAGGCGCCGGAGTGTGGCGACCAGTAACTTCATTGCAGTGTTAATGTAAACCTACTTGTGACTAATAAATAAACTTTATACATTAATTAGGCGCTTTACAACCTTCCAGGCGCAACACTGAGTTCAACCATTTCAGACTGTGAGCTCTCTCCTCTGCCTTAACAAGCACGGTGGCACTGCTGCCTCACAGCGCCAGGGACCTGGATTCGATTCCTGGCTTGGGTCACTGTCTGTGCGGAGTCTGTACATTCTCCCCGTGTCTGCATGGGTGTGCTCCGGTTTCCCCCCACAGCCCGAAAGACGTGCTGGTTAGGTGCATTAGAGTCATAGAGGTTTACAGTATTGAAACTTGTCCATGCCGCCCTTTTTTTTAAACCCCTGAGCTAGTCCCAATTGCCCGCATTTGGCCCATATCCCTCTATACCCATCTTACCCATGGAACTGTCTAAACGCTTTTTAAAAGACAAAATTGTACCCACCTCTACAACTACCTCTAGCAGCTTGTTCCAGACACTCACCACCTTCTGTGTGAAAAAATTGTCCCTCTGGACCCTTTGTATCTCTCCCCTCTCACCTTAAACCTATGCCCTCTAGTTTGAGACTGCCCTACCTTTGGGAAAAGATATTGACTAGCTGATCTGTGCCCCTCATTATTTTATAGACCTCTATAAGATCACCCCGAAGCCTCCTACGCTCCAGGGAAAAAAGTCCCAGCCTCTCCTTATAACTCAAACCATCAAGTCCTGGCAGCATCCTGGGCAATATTTTCAGCACTCTTTCTAGTTTAACAATATCCCTGGACTGTGGGAGGAAACCCATGCAGACTTGGGGAGAATTTGCAGACTCCACACAGACAGTGGCTGGAATTGAACCTGGGTCCCTGGCGCTGTGAGGTAGCAATGCTAACCACTGTGCCACCCAACCCTGCTATGGACATACCTCAAGTATGCCATCAAGTCCCGGAGTGGGATTTGAACCCAGAGGAGTCTGAATCAAGCTCTCTCAAGCTAATCTCTATCTCAGTACAATCAGAATCCCTTTCGTTTTATTCTCACTGTCACACCTACACAGCATGCTAATGACTCATCTTTTACTCCACGCAATTCATTTTACAACTCTCTCTCCTGTCCCAATGCTCCTTTAATCATTTCTAATCATCTGCAACTTTGTCACTTTCAAGACTTCTTTTTAAAATCTCTCTCCACAACTAGGTCACTTCTGGTGCAGGGGGGTTAAATCCAGGACTGTCCCGGGGTGCAGTCCCTTTTTAGAGAAAAAATAATATTTCATATAGATACTCACACGAGATTCTACAGAGGAAAATCTGGCAATTCTTGACGTGAAGATCTCCCTCTTCACATGTAGCCCAGCCCTGGTCATCAGCC